>NC_139352.1:40522731-40554533 GCF_055883805.1 Amblyomma maculatum
CGAAGCGCCGTAGGAGGTCAAGAAGGAGCATTTTCTTATCACGCTCTTGTCACCACAGTTGTTCGTTCTTGGACGACTGACAAAATTACGGATTCTCACTCATTTAACGTCGCTGGCCAAACTCTGTACTCTACACTTCTGTGAACCGGACATCTGTGTGCATATTGCTTTGGACGTCGAAGAAAGTAGGGATCGCAACTTAGGCTGTTTATGTGTACTTATCCCTCCCTCTAGATTTTTTTTTTCCTCGCACAACTGTGGCTAAGAGAGAAAAGTTTTCCGCGATGTCAGGGGTGACACCACATCCTCGCGTCGGAACGCTGCCCAGAATTGCGTCATTCTATCATTCTACCACAACCATCCGTCATACACTTGGGTAACGACGCCGCCACCGCGACGCGTGGAAAAAAAAGTAGAACAGCTATAAAAGTGTGTTCGAGACAACTACACACAATTCAGGCGACGGGGCGCAGGCTGTTTCGCCCCCACCGCCACCCCCCGGTGTGCCTGCCAAAATAAGGTTGTTAGGGGCCCCTCGGCTGGGGGCGGTTGGTGCGGTGCAGTCGTGGACGACGACGTCGCTTCAGCACTCCAGCCTCCTCCGCACGCCCCACCGACTTGCGCGCAAATTATCCACGCCCTGTGACCCATCACATTTATAACTTGTCGCCGCCACGTGCGCGCGTATCGCTCGCAGAGAGGCGGGGCTGTCGTCGGCGGCTGTGGCTACGGAGGCGCGGACTCGAGACCGCGTCTTCCCCTTCACCATCTCGGAGATCAAACAACGCGTCCGAGAATTCAAAGCTTCCATGTCAGAGAAAGAGCGTCCCCTCACTCTCCTCACACTTTCACGAGCCTTGTTCCCTTCCGCTACAATAAACGCCGCCGATGTTATACAGTAATCTCGACAGCCTGCTTAGGGGCGCTCACTTTGATACGGTGACATGCATGAACACTGACTACTGGCAGTCTAATCTGGTCGGCACCTAAAGTATAAGGAAAAAGGGCGGGGGGGAACCTACGTAGCTGAGCCTGTCTTGATGTTATCTGAACCTGCGAATGTTAGCTGAACGTAGGTTGAGCTAACATTCGTAGGTTCAGCTAACATCAAGACAGGATAAGCTATTTCATCACATAGCGCTTTTTAAGCCAGTCTTGCGAACGGGCTTCAATCGCGGAAGACAAGCGTGAATGACTCGCGACCAAACTGTGAGAAGTTCGATTAATCCGCCTGAGAACTCCATTTTCTTTTTATTAATAACGGTAACTTTAATAATGAGTTTCCCAATTACGCCGAACGCCATCTTCAACGCTTTCGCACTAATAAATATTGGGAAATTGCAGTAGAGTGGATACCCACTTGCATGGACCTGTTCCCGACCACAACCCAGCTGGATGATTTGCAAGTGCGTCTCAGAAATGCTAAACTCGCTGTATGATCTCTTTTCTCCAGGGAAATATCAAAACTGCTATACTTTGGAGCTTGCACGAACGTCTTAGTCTTCTTTCTCTTTTGCTCCTGCGCAGTGGCTCAGTGGTTATGGAGCCCACGTAATAAATTCAAAGACGCAATTTCCAGCCTGGTCGCGGCGTCCGCTTCAAAACACACTCATGGAGCAAGGAGGGGAGTATTTTGATACTTCTGTGCCTTAGACTACAATTTGAGCAAAAAAAGAAAAAGGAAAAGAAGAAGCAATCAGCTATAATTCTAGCCGAGGAATCTGCCGGACGTCATTATATATTCGTGAATAGAACCCGACACTGTTTACAGAGCATATTCCTTGGCGATTGCCCCGAAGGTGAGGAGAATCGAAATAGATAAAGAAAGCCTTAGTCGAGCGAGGGGGGTCTTCAGCTAAATTCTACGGAGAGAAGCAAACCGCCGGCTAGAGAGGAAAAATGGATTTTTGGGCTCAATTTCAACACGTGACTCACAAAGGTTGCTCATATGTAACCCAGATCGAGATAAAGAACATTTAGTCGCAGTATTCTGCAGTGCATGATGGTCGTGAACACCTCGCATTGTCTTGAACTGCACATCCGCACATCCCAAGGAAATGTCAGGTATTGAAACTATGATGCAGCAAGGAGAGCCTCATTGTTCAAGTAATGAATATGATGGAAGCGTTGATGTGATCTTCTGTCTGTTTCTTTTTCGTTGGGAAAAATAAGACGACGATGAAGCATTCTGTGTTGGGAAAAAAACCTTTACTGGCCTCATGAACATCTAACAGACAAATGATTCGGTTAGAAAATGAACAAAGGACAATCAAGGTGCTTGAGTGCTCACTACCAACCTTGCTAATTTCGTTCGTTCTGTGCAGTAAATCGCCTTCGCCGCTTCCTTTTCCCCCTGGTGCACTGCGAAGTTCACCCTCTCCTCCAGTGCGCCAAAGTCACGGGAGTCCTCAGCTACTGCCACTCTGCCTGTCGATTGTGTGATGCCGACGATCTGCTCTTTGATTAAGCAGGCTGCTTGAAATTCTCTCGAAGCAAAAAAAAGAAAAAAAGAGAGAGAGAGAAACGGAGTACGCATGGCAACAGCTGCTCTCACACCTCGTAATTCGCCGGCGAGATCGTCTCACAGCCATCCGGCTTTGTCCTTAGGCCGAAATAGGCGTGCGAATAGATCATCCGGGAAGTAGAACATGTTCCTTACACCGTCCTTCGTCGCTGGACGCGTCCACGTTAGCGTTTCAGAGCCAGAGCCACCAACGCATCACGGACACCACCCCCATTTTTGCTCTGAAACATTGTGGAGCACATCGACACACTCTACGAAAACACTCTAGAACTACGGTCAGAATTAGGCGCGCAAGCTAGTTGTTTTTTTTCGCCTCTATCGCGCAAAGGCTGCTTCTATTCAATTTTGGTGGCAATTAATAGGAAGGAGTTTTTTAAAGCATTGTGAGTTGTAGAAAGTTTATACAGCGGTTACTAGACTCGTTTTCACCGCGATACATTGATGGTAGGGGGGGGGGGGGGAGGAGCGGAGGGGTCTGCTTTCATTTGACTCATTGTCAATCAGGTATTTCCTACTGGCAATAATGTAGCGCCTTTTTTGTTTTTTGTTTTTTGATCAGCTGAAGCAGCAAGTCTCATCAAGATTTGCTGACTATCTCGGCCTTAAGATACAGCTTAGTTCGTTAAGTGCGTTAAGGTTGGAAGCACGCATTCGGTGGTAGTGAAATACGTTGTCGTATATCCTGACACAGCTTATAATGTTATTTATAGCAATACAAAATAATCGCAGCACAACGTTAACCACGCCAAAAAATTATGGTTTCCATGGCACCTTACCATGCCTCCGTCAGAGACTAAGTTCTCTATTGGTCGAGACAGACATTACGTCATAATATCAGATGACCCCAAAGAACCAATAGTACACAATCCACAAGAGTGGAGTTTTAAAATGGCCCTTGGTTATCCCGAAGCTTTTGGACTCCTACTCCTCGCATCAATGAGTGTCGGGTGATGTTCTGCCGAAGGTAGCAACGAAACTGACGCATACACTGGAAAAGCACATGAGAACTTGAATGGTATCTCATATTCCATTTCAAGGCATCGGTGGCACGCTGTTACACCTTCAGCGTGTTCATAACAAACCTCAAGGTGATTTACGTTTCAGAAATCAATCAAGTATCGTACTTGCACCAGCGCAATAATTTGAACTTAGGCTGAACGGTACAAACAAAAGTAAGCAACTTTGATTTGTAACTGTGAGGTGCTTCCTTGTAATTACACTTTCCATGGTGCTGCCAACGATCCCCGAGTTCCACTTCCTAGCTGGCGTCACTGGGTGCAGACGCTCCCTCGAGTGTAAGACTTCTCGCAGTTCTCACCAAGAAAAAACATCCGAGAAAGCGCCGTCCGGGACAATTCTAGGACATGGATCCCTGGAGAAAGGCAGTCCCGATCAACCACAGCGCTAGAAACACTCGCAGCTAATCAAAGAACAACACGAATCGATTACACGGGGAAGACGTCCTCTTTCTATGGAGGCGACGCGTTAAAAACATTGCCGCAGGCGAGAACAGACTGAGACGTGGCAATCGACAATGGTGGCTGTGCGAATTTAATTCCGCGCAGCACTTGTCCACTGAACGAGGGTGATCTGGCAGGTCGTGGCCTCCATTTTAGCTACAACAAGAATAACGCAGGCCAATCTATGCCGTGATTGAAATACCGTACTCTAATTTATGCGTGTGCTATTTCTTTATACAAGAAGGTTACCGTCTTTTTCTGCTTCTCCTAGCGGGAACTCCTGTGGAGTCTTATGTATTATGTATTATGCATTATGTATCATCTACGATTGTGAATACATACTCTCTCCGAAGTTTAGTGAAGCTGGGCTTATGCCAAGGGGGGGGGGGGGGGGGGGGGGGGTGCGTGGTGCTCCCACTGAAGTTCATATATCTCGTCAATATGTTTGAAATCGACGTCGCCGACTTTCAGAACGTTATCAGTACGCGCAGGTGCGCAGGTGCGCAGGTGACTAGAAGGCGCACACTGTATTTTGCACATTGCCATTTGCACTCGTCGTGTGAATTGGCAAAAGGAGCTAGCGCACGTAGCTGAAGCGGTTATCCGGTGGCACGGTGCAGGGAAGTCAAAATAATTCATTTCATGCAGTAATAATATCATGCATTACCGTACAAATGAGCCCGAAACGTGCCGATCTAGTTTTCCTCGTACGGCACGGTTTCATTCTCAGCTCAATGTGCGTCATCGCGCTCTCGCCTGCCATGCTTAATTGCGTCTCCCGACGTACCAAATGAACCCCTGGTCCTAACGACCGCGAATATTTCTTCGTACATAAAGAGAAGGAAACCATCAGAACTAATCTCATTGGCTCAGTTGCGCGCGTGCCGGAACCGGGAATGGGAACTTCATTATTATGGAGTCTATGAATACTCCTCACATACACTAATGAGGAGACTGCATTGCCCGTTTTTCTTTTCCAAATAGTTGTTATGTGGACTCACTGTACCTTGTGTATTTTGGTATTCTATGTAAAAGCGCTTCTTAAGTGGGGAATTCTCGTTTATATTATACGAATTCCGGCTGTCTCGTCACCCGGCACTTGGCGCGCGAGTATAGTTTCTGATTGCACTAGGGGAAAGATATAAAAGTTATATACTCGTCAGCTGCCGCCCTTCAAAAAGCCACAAGCTTCGACAGAACACTAGGGCTTCTCAAAATACATTTTTTTTTTTTGCGTCGTTTTATGCCTTCCGACCTTTTTCTCGTTGGCGAAAGGTGTGCAGTCTTCCGCCACTTCACCTCTCTGTACTTTAGAATTGTCGTGTGGCTTGCACTGTTTATCCAGTTACTAAATAGGGCAAAAGCCTTATACGGCTTGAAGAAGGGAAACCCCTCGCCGGATGTGTCCGCAGATCATGTCGATGGAAGTCCGTAGCGGTCACGAGACGTCGCACTAAGGTGTTTATCGGCTAGTAGGGCTAGTTGGTGAATATACATATGAACAGAGCAGCGTGCACGGACCACATTTTCCCATCATTCCTCTGTGTGTGCTGTTCCAATGATTTTATAAGGTTTATGTCGTCTTACTGGACATATATCATCAATTGAAGAGTAATACTAGCTGTATTGCGTAATGCTCGATCATAGGATGTTATAACAGGTCTTAGTCATGCCTAGTCATATGATGTCATGGTACATCATGACTCATAAGGTACAAAACAATAAGGACGGAAAATGGTTTGTGTAGTGTCATGTAAGTAAGTTATTTGTAACGTCATACTAATCATGTGGCGGCATGACTCATAAGAAGTGTCACGTGGTTCAGGACGACTTGAAAAAAGGGATGACATCATACTGCAGTCATGCGGCTAAGAAATCTGACGTGATTCAGTATCGTCAGAAGCAGCAAACGTTAATGCTTTCACATTTCTCCACTGAAGCAGACATCAGTTCCCTCGAAATTTTTATCCGAATTTGTATTCCCCTTGCTCCCCTTTCAATAGACAAGACCAACTATCGTACCCCGCAAACCAAGGGGGCACAGAAGGAAAAATAATAATAATAATAATAATAATAATAATAATAATAATAACAACAACAACAACAACAACAACAACTACTACTACTACTACTACTACTACTACTACTACTACTACTACTACTACTGCTAGTGCTGCTGCTGCTGCTGCTGCTGCTGCTGCTGCTGCTGCTGCTGCTGCTGCTGCTGCTGCTGCTGCTGCTGCTGCTGCTGCTGCTGCTGCTGCTGCTGCTGCTGCTGCTGCTGCTGCTGCTGCTGCTGCTGCTGCTGCTGCTGCTGCTGCTGCTGCTGCTGCTGCTGCTGCTGCTGCTGCTGCTGCTGCTGCTGCTGCTGCTGCTGCTGCTGCTGCTGCTGCTGCTGCTGCTGCTGCTGCTGCTGCTGCTGCTGCTGCTGCTGCTGCTGCTGCTGCTGCTGCTGCTGCTGCTGCTGCTGCTGCTGCTGCTGCTGCTGCTGCTGCTGCTGCTGCTGCTGCTGCTGCTGCTGCTGCTGCTGCTGCTGCTGCTGCTGCTGCTGCTGCTGCTGCTGCTGCTGCTGCTGCTGCTGCTGCTGCTGCTGCTGCTGCTGCTGCTGCTGCTGCTGCTGCTGCTGCTGCTGCTGCTGCTGCTGCTGCTGCTGCTGCTGCTGCTGCTGCTGCTGCTGCTGCTGCTGCTGCTGCTGCTGCTGCTGCTGCTGCTGCTGCTGCTGCTGCTGCTGCTGCTGCTGCTGCTGCTGCTGCTGCTGCTGCTGCTGCTGCTGCTGCTGCTGCTGCTGCTGCTGCTGCTGCTGCTGCTGCTGCTGCTGCTGCTGCTGCTGCTGCTGCTGCTGCTGCTGCTGCTGCTGCTGCTGCTGCTGCTGCTGCTGCTGCTGCTGCTGCTGCTGCTGCTGCTGCTGCTGCTGCTGCTGCTGCTGCTGCTGCTGCTGCTGCTGCTGCTGCTGCTGCTGCTGCTGCTGCTGCTGCTGCTGCTGCTGCTGCTGCTGCTGCTGCTGCTGCTGCTGCTGCTGCTGCTGCTGCTGCTGCTGCTGCTGCTGCTGCTGCTGCTGCTGCTGCTGCTGCTGCTGCTGCTGCTGCTGCTGCTGCTGCTGCTGCTGCTGCTGCTGCTGCTGCTGCTGCTGCTGCTGCTGCTGCTGCTGCTGCTGCTGCTGCTGCTGCTGCTGCTGCTGCTGCTGCTGCTGCTGCTGCTGCTGCTGCTGCTGCTGCTGCTGCTGCTGCTGCTGCTGCTGCTGCTGCTGCTGCTGCTGCTGCTGCTGCTGCTGCTGCTGCTGCTGCTGCTGCTGCTGCTGCTGCTGCTGCTGCTGCTGCTGCTGCTGCTGCTGCTGCTGCTGCTGCTGCTGCTGCTGCTGCTGCTGCTGCTGCTGCTGCTGCTGCTGCTGCTGCTGCTGCTGCTGCTGCTGCTGCTGCTGCTGCTGCTGCTGCTGCTGCTGCTGCTGCTGCTGCTGCTGCTGCTGCTGCTGCTGCTGCTGCTGCTGCTGCTGCTGCTGCTGCTGCTACTACTGCTGCTACTACTGCTACTACTACTACTACTACTACTACTACTACTACTACTACTACTACTACTACTACTACTACTACTACTACTACTACTACTACTACTACTACTACTACTACTACTACTACTACTACTACTACTACTACTACTACTACTACTACTACTACTACTACTACTACTACTACTACTACTACTACTACTACTACTACTACTACTACTACTACTACTACTACTACTACTACTACTACTACTACTACTACTACTACTACTACTACTACTACTACTACTACTACTACTACTACTACTACTACTACTACTACTACTACTACTACTACTACTACTACTACTACTACTACTACTACTACTACTACTACTACTACTACTACTACTACTACTACTACTACTACTACTACTACTACTACTACTACTACTACTACTACTACTACTACTACTACTACTACTACTACTACTACTACTACTACTACTACTACTACTACTACTACTACTACTACCACTACTATTATTATTATTATTATTAGCAACAAATTTACAAGATAATAGCAGCCCGTTTAAGAAAGCATGCTTGTGAATGGAGCTGGGCAGTACAGCGTTAATGCATACGTGCTGAGTCATGCAAAAAGAAAAACAATATTCAAAACCAGCATTGATACGAGAAATACATGAAATGAAACTAGCAAAAAAAATTACAAAGCATTTACAACACACATCAATGAAAGTTAGGTGTAAAAAAAAACTGTATACACTATTCCTTACCGATAATGTATCTACAATGAAACAGCACAGGCGAACCGTAAACGCTCAATCGCATTGAAGAAATGACCGAATGGATTGTTTAATTTTTCGATGAGAGGTGAGTGACGTATTGATTTCAAATTTATTGAAGACAGAAGGTACATAAAAGCCCGGGTTTTATTCCCGTAATTTGTGTAAACACGTGGAACTATGAATTTGAACTATGAACTATGAAGCGGACATTTAAAACGGAATCCTTAACACTATAATCTCATCGCGGCGTTCTGAGTAGCCCATAATTGTTTTAGGAATTTAGATGTCGCATAAAGAATAGTGCGATATAGAAACAAGAATTGGCCGAAATTCCAAAAATATAGGAGGGGGAAAACGCTGAAATGAAGCAGATATCGCTTGTGAATGGCGTTATTTATTTGTTTACATTTCTTAGTTATCTGTATATTTCTGCTCGTTTTATCATAGATATGCTTACATCCGCAAAGGCCCCGGGTAGTGGGCATTCGCCATAACGAAGCGTGACAGCTATTGGACGAGGTCATTGATGGCTGTCTCCAAAGAATGGGGTTGATATGGCGCACGGTGCAGGGCGGTATGTCTTTCCGGTCTTGATATGGCTGGACAGATCACAAATGATGAGCGCCCTTTTTTTTTTTTTTCTTATTTTCGAGGATACCTTACGGGATCATCCAGCGACTCATATGCCTGGAAAAGAGGGTGATATGAGTGTCGCTTCAAAATAGCAATTGTTTATATTACGATAGTTCATTTTCACACGAGCGCTCCATTTTTACGAAAAAAGTTTGCTTATTACCGTGGTGTGTGTACATGGGGTGCACACTGTCCCAATTGGGCGTAAGACTAAACAGGGGAATCTTCAGCACCTTATCTGAAGTACAACCAGTGACAATCTGCAGATGATTAAGAGACCGAACCATGAGCGATATAAAGAGGTGTACAATTCGCAGAAATTGTGAACGCTAAAGCACGTACCTGAAAGCGTCTAAGAGTAAATAAGTCATGGACTAAAGCAATGCACACGCATTCAAAGAGGATTACGGCCAAAACATTAGCAGTTTGTGTAAAATATTTGAAGCAGTTGCAAAGTTCAAATCGATTTTGCGGACCTGTAAAAATATTTATCATCATCATCCTGACTGTACCCACTGCAGTGCAAACGCCTCTCCTATATTCCACCATTTATAATAAAAGGTATAACCGCGCGAATAACACAGGACAAAGGCCATGTCGAATGCCCATGTTGTTGTTTTTAGTTCCTAAGTCTCTTCTCCTCCCTTATTCGCGAAGTTCTACTTTTTATCTCCAATGAACCAACAAGCCTGCAAGAAAGCCCTCCAATTACCTCGATCCTGTACCAGTAGCCTCAATTTTATCCGTGCAAGTTTTCTAATCTGTTCAAAACGCCCAGCTTCTAGCCGCCTATATGCTCCACCCGCTTTCACTTGGTATCCACTTTGTAATCCTTACCGACCATTGATCACCTTCTCTTCGCACTGCATGATCTTTCTAGGCCATATGTCAGTAATTCAAGTTTGTTAGCTTATTTGAATACCATGATCCGCATCCCTGGTAACTACCTGCCATGAGAAAATCCTTTCCCTCTACGCTTCCAACGCCTCGCTACATATCGCAAAATGGCCTTCTCTTACAAAAGAAATATTGCCTTGGTTTCGTGCATATTATTTTTTTTAGACTGAAACTTTATAGCCCCAATCAAAAACACACTACATACCACCAAATAAGTACCAATTTTGGTTTTCTTTATGGACTAAAATACCCAATCACTGCATTCATGACAAATTTACCCTTCAGTTACTCACACGGTGAGCTTTGCTAAACAATACCGTGGAACAATGTACTCTTCATACATCAAAGACCTATTTTGAAAACATTTCCCCCCGGTAAAGCCAAGCGTCAGACATGGAGAAGCATTGAGCCAGTTTATGATCCAGACAAAGAGGTATGTGACCTCTATTTGAGAATGAAATTTTGGCGCGGGTATATTGAAGCACAGACGCGAAATGTAGTAACTGAAGTACTGCCTGCTCTAAGTGCCTGGTCGCAAATTCACTCTAATCGTCGTGCCTGAAGAGATCATAACTTGTCTCCTCTAACTGCAAGTTTAAAATTGACAATTATGGTCTCACTTCATGTCCCACTGGTAGTTTAGCCACATTAAGAGTAAAATGCAACAGCATCAGAAAAAAAGTTTCTGCTACATCTTTCCCTCATTGCTTTCTGACATACTTGTTATATTAACGCTGCGCGGCTGTCGATACCTCCGGGATGACAACAAACTTTCTTTATCGCCCTAGTCGCCCTAATGAAGCCGCCGCTGCTGTCGAAATCTCCGAGAGTGAATCTGCCCTCTCCGCGCCTATAAAGGAATTCAACCTCGGAACTTCGGGTTTTTCTTTCAAGTTCAAATTATCACGCCTTCTTCGCTTCATTTTGGACATCGCCAATTCATGTCTCTGTCATTTGCAGCCCGACTCTCTAAACAAAAATAAGCAGGGGTGAAAAAGGACTTATGTCCTCCAGCGAACTCTCTACCAGAAAGAGGGTATGCTGTCCAAGCCCTGGGGTACTCTCATCACTAAAATTCGAAATACCTATGGCTGGCAGTATAAGTACACTCTCACTTCAATACATGCGAAGCTATCGCAAGCTGATCTCAATATTTCTTTGCTGCGGGTAAACGGAGTTTTAAGAAACTTGCCAAAGATTTTCTGTATTTTGCAGAAACATTTCTATGCGGCCTTTTACAGGAATCCTGTCGTCACAACAGAACTTTCTATACTAGCATTAAAACATTTTGTGGTTACAACAGAAAAGCACTACAGAAATAGAGACAACAGAAAACTTCATCAAAAGTACTACATCACTACAGAAAAAACTGCTGTTTACGACAGAATATTTTGTCTTATTTTTGACACGGTTCTGTAATTTTATTTTTTCGACTGGGAATGTCTTCTGCGATTGGCAATTACATCAAATGAATGTTCATGGTCAAATGAATGATAATATGCCTGTTTCCAAATGTACAGCATTCCACATTTTTAGTTTGAGAACATCTACGCCAGAGATTTAAAAGAACAGCCTACTTATATAGAGAGTGAGCTAGAGGAAATCTTACTTCATTGTACACTGCTATTGGGTAGTTCGTGTTTCGAGAATATAACAGTTTTTTTTTCTTTATTGTAGTAGCAGGAAGCAATGAGTTAGGCTCCACTCTAACCTGACATGCGGTGATGTCTAGATATATCTGCACACAGCCAGGCGCTGCTGACAGTCGCCATTCCACGTGACCAGCGAATCACCAACTGCCAACGCAACTGCACTCAGCGATGTCACGTGGTATCATGACGTCACACTCCCCGTCGACCTATTCGTGCTAGGTCATTTCATGGAACCTCGTATATTACTGCCTTTTCGACATCTCCGCAACTATTGCGACTAACTTGGGTCCTATCTCAGGATGTCAAGCATTATGCATTAAAGCATTACGCTTGGTGCCTTGGCATCGGAAAACCAGGTGGAAAACATTACAAAATCTGCTAGCACATGATAAACCATGTAACTATATCGCTATACTGCATAACTGCGCCACAAATACAGTGTATACGGGGTCACATACGGCTCACATATTTACGATCTCCCAGTAAACTAATAATATTAGTGGTTAGGCTATAGCTTAGACGATTAAAGGAAAAGAGAGAAGAATAAAGATCTAAGTAAAGAATAAAATAATACTTTAACGGGACAGTGTTTAGGACCTCGTCCTTCAGACAATTTGGCGTCGTCGTTGGCGTCATCGCGAGCGAATAAATGACGGGCATACCTATGCCAGCTAACTGTTGGGAAGTGACTGTTGGCAGGCGAAATGGACGGAATCTGGTTGACCTGCGGCTAATGTGACGTAACAAGACCACACGACAGGAGCTGCGATTTGAGATACAGTTTCCGTAAGAGGTCAGGGTGCGACTGTAATCGAAATCCCCAACTCTCGGATCCAGATTTAAACGCCCCTAGACCATGCAGGCACATTCCTAAGGCTTCGTTAAAACGTGGATTTATATCGATGTCGGGTGGTTTTCTCGCGTAAAGCGGCTGCATTAAACACTACGCTAATGACCGCATGTGAACTAAAATAAAAAGGTGCAAATTATTGGATCGCTGATCAAACGAAGGGCAAAGTGCATGTATGCGAATTAGAATCCGCAAGGGCCGCCACTACCACTGCCGCGTCGAAGACGAAGCTTAGGTGTCCACTCTGATTTTATTTTTATGAAACAATAACGAAATATACTCCGCCACTCCAAAATGGTCTTAGCACAGTTTTTGCTACCTAAAAGGAGCAGCCTTTAAAATCATCACCGTTATTCATCTTACATTGTCTGCATGAATTTTTCCTGCAAAACAGCCGCTTGGCTGACCTAGTTTTGTATGTACACCTTCTACCGTCCGGTGACATGGCTTGCTAGTGCAGGGCAGGATGTTTAAAACGTGCATCGCAAGATATATTATTGAACAAAGTTTCCCTTCCCGCGCCCGCCGGGAAGGCGCAGTGGTTAAGGCGCTCGACTACTGTTCCCAAAGACGCGGGATCGAATCCCGGCCCCGGCTGCCGCTTTTCGATGCAGGCGAAAAACTAGGCGCCCGTGTGCTGTGCGATGTCAGCGCACGTTAAAAAACCCCAGGTGGTCGAAATTTCCGGAGTCCTCCACTACGGCGTCTCTCATAGCCTGAGTCCCTTTGGGACGTTAACCCCCCCCCCCCCCCCAAAAAAAAAAAAAAGAAAAAGTTCCTCTTCCGGCACGCCTCCATCTGCTCCGCCTTACTGCATGTTTGCAGGTCATCATCCTAGCATTTTACGCCCTTAGTTACCGCAAGCCAGCGAGACAGAAAGTGTGTTTGTTTGTTTTCGGAAATATACTTCGTGTTTCCGTCTCTAACCGAAACAGTTCACGTCCGCGCGTGCCTTAGCAGCGACCGCAGTGCCCAACGTCAACAAACCAGGTGGTAACGCGACGCCTATATATCTCACCGCAAGACGTGAGGCGCGCGTGCTGAGGCAGGGTGCCAAGACAAGCATGCTGACGGCCGGGGCCAGCGACATCGTGTGAGGCCCGCCGCCACGATTGAACGCGCCGATACACGTTCGCGGAATTGGACCGCCAAAACAGCGAAAGCAGGGCACCAACCCCCTCACGACTCAAAAAACATGTAAACGTGAGCCTTCGTGTATACCGGGTGTCGGCAGTAACATAAGCCTGGTTGTAAAAATACTCTGCCGCCCCGAGAACCCACGGCTCCGAAGGAATATAAGTGGCCACTCCCAGTCGAAAAAACTACAGAAATTTGTCAAAAATACAAAATATCCTGTAGTTCTGTCGTAACCATCAGATTTTCCTTCAGTTCTGTAGTACTTTTCTGTAGTTCTGTAGTTTTTAATGTAGTATATTTCTGTTGTCTGTAGTTCTGTAGCACTTTTCTGTTGTAACTACAGGAATTTATGATGTTTACAGAATGTTGTGTTGTCACAACAGGTTTCCCGTCCAAAACCGCGCAGAAATTCTGTCGTAACATCAGAGAAGTTTCTGTAGTTTTTTTTTTCCGACCATCGTTCTTTTTTTACTTTCTGACCCATTTATTTCGGGACTTTGGGATACACTTTTTGTTGAAAGCTCCTGACATTGAATGAAATAAAAAACGTCTAATTACTCACTGGTCACATTTATAGCTATTGAAAGTTTTTGTCGTATATGAGAAATCAATCGAAACTGCTGCTCGATCAGTTCTCTACCACACTAGGTTCTAAACTTGCAAGACGGCTTCTTTCTACTACTATTATGACCAAATAGATGACGCATGCAGCACAGGCCTGAAGATGGTGCCCACGTGACCAGCCTGACAAGGGCAACTCTGATTGGCATTTCATGCACGTGAGCAAGTTTGATTATATTATATGTAGTAGTTGAATAAATATTAACCGAACAAAATGGGGGACCGCTTCGTTCAGGCGATGCACATTCACAAAAGCGTCACCTCTCTGGCTAAGAAGGCCTCTAGGTCAAAGGCCGCATGAGCAGGGCGTTGTTATTGCCCCGGCAGATTAGGCGAATGTCGTTCGTGTACCAGGAAAAGACACGCATATATAGGGCTCGGGCTATAACGACGTGCAATGTATATATCGGCTATGTAGCTCTCCAAGAGCACCGCAAATATAGGCAGAGTACCATATCTCGCAGCTGTGGGCACTTATTGCTAATTTATCGTGCTCGCTATGTGGTTCGGAAAAAACAGTGTTTCACAAGAAATCGCAGCCGAGCATTTGATTTTTCTTGCTCCTGAACACCCTCGCTAAAGCCAGCTGTGATTTGCGGGCCAACAAATGAAAGGCGCTTATCGACTCACACAGTGTCAAGTAGCGATTGTTATGTAAAACGGCTGTGCAAAGTGTTGCGCACATTTATCAGCTGCATTTTAGTGCATGGCTGAGTCGTTCTTCTAGCTATTCCTTGTACAGAGACTTTACTTTGTACCTGTGCTTCTGGCACCATTCCCTATAATGACGACTTGTATAAGACGAACTAATATTTAAAAGCATAAGCAAAATAAAAATCAAGCGAATGCTCTTACGATTTGTCTGAAATATACGACTATAGCTTTTCGTTCATTTGAGTAATTAGTCAGTAATAACTAATTAACTTTTTAATTAACTCTAGACGCTCAAGTGTAAATAGGGAACAGTGGCGAAAACAACACGACGCAAGCGCTGAAGAGCGCTTGTATATTGTTGTCTTCGCAGTTCACGAGCTCCACCGAGATGATCCGACACGGGTGCCTATAACGACGTAGCTTGTGCGTTGCCCTTTTTTATTTGGCAAGAATGAAAACCCGCCAAATTTTAAAAAAGGTACAACGGGATAGCACCCGCCCCGAGCTCCCGAATGAGCCTCGATTACAGAGCTCTCGCCCACCGGTTGGCGAAACGCTGTCAGGTTCTCACTTCCTGCACTGCCGACAACAAGAGATTTGCGTTGTTGCTCAAGCGGCTGTAGCCAACGCACCGGAAGAGTGCGCTGTCAGCTGCCACTTGGCGCTTATTTAGCGACCAGCAGCAGAGCGAAGCACAGTTGTCGGCAGCGCTTCGCCAAACTGTGGATAAGAGCGCTGTAAACGCGATGAATTCTAGCGTACAAAGATAGAGCGCTATCACATGGTATATTTTCAAGCTGCGCGAGTTTTCGTTTCTGCCGAATCAAAAAGTCAGGAAGATAATATTTTGCTTCCGCATTTTTAGTTTCTGAAGCAGCTTCCGTTCTCACCTTAAACTCTCGGTATTCTTGCTAACGCGCTGCAGAGTCTGCATCTAATGACATTTCGGTCAGCTCGTGTGATCTCCCATAGTATATGTCACGAAAAGACATATACTATGCTCAGCCTTCGTCGACAAGATGCGCCCTATGAGGTTAGCTTGTGAGCTTGTGCTTCTCTCTCGCATTCATGGGACTCCTCATTGCTCGAAGCTTCAAGAGATTTTCTCAAACTTTCGAGAGGTGCCAAGCCGTGGCGATCCGCAACAAAGCACACTACATGAAGCAGAAGTTAGCACGTTCTGTATGGCTTTTACAAACACCTTTCCTGAATACATGCCGCTGTCATGGTAGCCGCACAAAAACCTTTTGTCATGGGTGCCAGGGAACATAAAATAAATATTTCACACCTCTTGAAGACTCAGAGAGCGTTGCGCAAGAAATCCAGGCCTGAGTTGGAACGATATCGCAGCGGCGGGGGTTATACGTCTCCGTCGCAAAGGTTTATTTGGACATTCCATATACATTACATAGAATATTTCATAAAATGCACCGTATGTTTAATTTTTTCCGAGGTCATTTCGCCTGCTATTGCAGCATCAGTAAAAAGCTAGAGAGCGATGACTAAGAAGTTCCGCAACTCAATTCCGGCTCCTTCGTCGTCGTCAAAGCAACAGCGGGAAACAACGTTGGTTGTTGTCCGGTGTCAACAAGGTTATCATTCTAAGCTCTCTTCGGTGGAAGGAGTTGAAGCTGCCGGCTTAGTTTCTTGATCCGAGACAGCAGAATGATTATTCGAAGATATCCGTTGACGGACAATAAAAATCTGCGGGAAAGCATATTGTCAGTGCGGGGGTGCTTCGAGGGCAGATGCTGGTCCGCAAACTTCCCTGTGCCGCCGAGCAAACTATGACGCCATAACAGCAAAGACATCCGAGTACAGTTCAGCACCTTCTGCAGATCTATACGCGGTGGGGGCATGTGACTAGAACACTCATGGACGAGCATTGCGATGACAGCCCGCAGACTGCCAGCAAGAAGAGCAGCTACACGAGACGTCAGAAGGAAACGCAGAGGCAGGCGCTCAGCACTCTGGGAAGCCAAAGAGATGCCAAACACCGCCGCCACCACCGCTGAGAGGCGACGGCCGCACGTCTCAGCCACCCTTCGCACGATTTCGGCGGTAGCGACGTGACGGGGCAGAGAGGGAGAAAGGAAGAGAAAGAGAGGGACAGCGCTTCGTATTTTTGGAGAGCCCTTCTTCGCGTCCAAACGGACCCGCTTTGATCCGAGCCCGTGGCGCGGGACGACAGCTCGAGGTGTCGCACAGAGTGAGCTCTGGCGCGAAGGTCCTAACCTTGCCCCACATGCTGAGCGGGGTGGCGTGGAGGGGTGTTAGCGATACCGATAATTGCCGCGACACGAGCGTCCCGGTGGAGGGGCCGACCTTGTGCGACGCCGCTTTAGAAGGCGTCTTTAGAGTTCGGGTCGCTTCTCTTAGCAGGCTGTCTCTTCTTGACGGCCCCCAGGAACATTCAAAAGAACCGTTTGTGCGGTGGCGGATTGAAGCGAGCGTCTATTGGTGTGGTTTGTGTCGGTGTTAGCCTTAGGCTCAGGCTGCCTCGCGAAGTTCACGTTCTACTCGAAGGAGCAAGTGGTGGCCTTGCATGCAAACGCGCTTCTCCTGCAGTCCAACGCACAGCTTTTCACGATACATAACTTTCATTATTCCAGTAATGTTTATTGACATTTGGAACTGCGGTTAGTGTTTCACTATATTTTCGAAACTCCATTACCGTGGTTCGAAGTGGAACTACATGCGAGGAGCTAAAAGCATTCAAATACCGCTAAAACACACTGCGCATAGCCAAACGTGGCCTGATGCAGCTCATGCATATAGCCAAAATTTCTCATTAGTATGTATCGGACCGATTTGGCTCGGAAAAGCTAATGTTCCTAAGGCACACAACGAGCTCTTCGCTCAGCAAGTGACAAGTGTGTTGATATTTCCAACTTGAAAGCATTTTTAATTGTTCCTAATGCAGAAACTTAGTGTCATTACGAGAAAAGCCGTGACGGAAGATGGCCAAGAAAAACCCCAGCAATTGTAAACGAAAGGGAAATTGCATCATCAAACAGCCGTATTACAACGAAGGATGTATCCAGACCAATCCGCGACCAAAGCTACCACCACTCCCAAACAACATAATACAAATCGTTCGTCTATATATACACTCGCCAACATCCGTATCAAAATTGTGTCACACCTTTGTGTCCAGCTGGGGAATGTGTCGCCTCGGTCTGCTTCCTAGTGCACTATCTGTGGCTAAGCAATGACAGCGCGGCCCCATTGGAGCGCTGGACTACAGAGGAGCGCGAGTGCAGGAATGAGTTGTACGCAGATAAAAAGGAATGACCTATAACTGTGCACATGTACTTGCCACTCTCGCCTTGTTTGCCAGGCGCGCCGATAAATCGACTTCCCAAGTATCTTAGCAGTTCGATTGTTTTTTTGTTTTCTTTTGCGTTACTAAATATCTCGCCGAAGTTACTAAGAAAAGATACCTCATGTCACTGCAATCAGTGCCGAAAGTGCGAACTTGAGGCGAGATTGACTTGTAAAATAAGCTACTCTGAGCTGGAATTCTATAATGCGAAACTAAATTTAATTGCCTTGACCCTCTTCTCTCTCTTTTTCTCTCTCTCTCTCTATCGCTTTTTTGTTTATTAGGAAACCTGAACAAAAAAACAATGGCAGTTTAGCATGGCTAACTACATATATATACATGCAAAATAAGTATTTAGCCCTCCTTTAGATAAGCGTGTCTTTTGTATTTGCTTTGTAACATTTCTCTAGATCTAGATTTGTACTGGGTTCTCAAGCTTTTAGTGGGATCACGAAGGCT
Organism: Amblyomma maculatum; assembly: GCF_055883805.1. Lineage (NCBI taxonomy): Eukaryota > Metazoa > Arthropoda > Arachnida > Ixodida > Ixodidae > Amblyomma > Amblyomma maculatum. The sequence continues at coordinate 40,541,234 of NC_139352.1, forward strand.
TAATTAGAATCTTTAGGGCAACTTTGTCAGAGGCAATGAAGGCAGTGACTACGACGACACCTTAAGGGCAGCGTGAAAGACTGACAGCTTAGCACATGAAGAGACCGACCATCGAGATGACGCATTACCAAACATGACTGCCATACAATAATAATAACAATAAAAAAATTACAAGGGTTCAACGCTGCCGAACCAAATATTGAGCGAAAGCATTAGCTGCGGGTGGCCGAGCGTTCTTTTTCTTCTCCTTTTCTTCTTCCTCAGCCCACATATAAAGCCCCGCTTTAACCAAGCCGTGTGAACGTGCCTTAGTGGCCTATAGGAGTAACGTGAATGCCAGGGTCCTAGCAGGCTGATTCTGACATAACCGTCCAATGTGAAATGAGAGACCCAAGTTGGTGGCTCCTGCTGACCGTTTGAATTGGTAGCCCAGCTCTCACCCTAGTGTCACGTGAGGTGTGATGTCACAGAGTCACGTGGGTAAGACGTGGCTACCGGCCGCGCTACGCTAAAGGCTCGAAACCTAGAGTGGTATTGCTTTCGCAATAATAATTGGTTCACAAGAAAGGAAAGACGAAGTATCTGTCAAACTTATTCCGTGGACACCTGAACCGCGCCATAATATGGGAGTGAAAGATGGGAGTGAAAGCGGAGAGAATTAAAGGGGTGCCGTAATGGTGAGCTACGCAGTAATTTCAACAACCTGGGGATCTTCAACCTGTACTGATATCGCACAGCACACGGACGCCTCTTCGTTTTGCCCGCATCGAAACTCAGTCGTCGGCGGACGGGATCGAACCCGGGAACTCCGGCACAGTAGCAGGGCATCTTAACCACTGCATCTACCGCTGTGGGGCAGCCATACAAACCTTGAAATTAAGCTACTTGCGAGAAAACACCTGCATAAAAATCCCTTATAACGAGTTTTGCCGTTATAAGGGACGTGCGCCGGCGATATAGCCATATGCTGTGTCAACAAAAAAGATGTTGGTCAGGCAGTAAATGCAGTCAAAAGTGTTAACAAGTTAGGCCGGATCGCTCTCAATTGGCAAAAATATTTAGGGTCTTGGACTGGGGAATAGGAAACAGAACTTCAAATATTTCAAATGATTACTTGATTATCGACTCCAACAAAGCATCTTGGAGTCCCACTTGAGAACTGCACGAAATATTGGGACAAGGATCCATTACTAGCGACAGCAGACACACCAATTGCTGAGCAAGGCTAAGATAAAAAAGGGAGGGCACAACAAATGTCAGTGTTTGCTCACGCAACAGCATGCAGATTTTTTTTTTGTCAGCAAAGTATGGCATGTCCACAGTTTTTGCACTGTTCAAAGATAAATATAAAATTGCTGCACAATCTCTTCGGAGTGTTTTTCCGTGCCTCAATTTATGAGAAAAGAAGTTGGAGAGCCTTTTCTGCCGTTTAGGCTTTATTTATTGCCTTTATGACATTTATTTTTTTTTCATAAAGGTGTTAACAGTTTCATAGTTTTAAAAAGCGTAATGGATCCTTTCCTACCTACCATTTATCTATTGCTCTTGGCAAAAGTTTTGTCAAAATTCGTTTTATCAACTGCATCTCGTGCCACCGGTGAAACACGCGGCTATTTCCGTGAAACTGTCCAAGCAACAGTGTTTTTATGTAGTCGATTTTCAGTGGAAAAAATATTCAATCAGTACGCCATCATATTGAAGTTATCTTGCTTGTTCCTTTGTGCCACTCTTTATAATATTTTGGGCAAGGGAAAACGTATTCAAAGATTCAATGCAAATGGCCGTACAGAAGTTGCAGGTGCCCTGCCGCAGTGTTGTAGTGGTTAAGGCCCTCGCTGGCTGTGCTCAAGGATACAGGATCAAATCCCGACCACGGCGACAAGTTTTCGATGGAGGCGAAAAGCAGGGAACCCGCCTGCTGGTAATTGTCATCGCACGTTAAACAACCCCAGGTGGTCGCAGTCCTCCACTACGGCGTATCATAGACCGAGTCGCCTTGGAAAAGTAAACCCCATAAACCAAACCACACTTCACAGGTGGGGTTTCCACCCTTAAATACATGAATGGCGAAAACGAAATGTTTACACCGTAAGGTGCCAACATTATTTTATATAGGAAGCCGGAAACTCTTGAGCATGTGTTTACAGATTGTTGTGATGGGATTTTGTTTTTTTTTATGTGTTACAGCTACTTTTGCACGAAGATTTAAGTCTTGACTCCCATGGAATTCGATTTCTATCAGCGGTGATTGATGATGCAGTCCCGCACGATATCCTGATGATATTACAATTACATAGCATGGGGAACGCCGAACGGCGGTTCGCCATGGTCTCTTCATGTCACAGCAATCCCGGAGTACTGTGGGGTTTTGTTCGACAAAGTAAAGATACCTACAAAGTGATCAATTCGAACCTTTTATAATGATATTGGTTTCCTATAAGCCGGCTCAATGTGACGATTCGGCCAGTCTATACTGATTTGCAATATAAAGGCGGGTCTGCCACGGCAGCGCTGTAAATTTAGAGAGAGCATGCACTATGCGACCTCCGCCTTACCTGCTTTAATTCCATTGGCAAGTTTCCCCCTCTCACAAAGTCAGGCATTATCGCTGGTCGAAAAAGTTTTAAAAAACGGAACGCTTAAGCTTCGCCTTTAAGAGTTCAATACGATAGTGTTTAAACCCCAGTGCTTCAAAGACGATGGATGGATGTATAGACACATTAAATCATGCAGCGGCTCGCGCGATTTGCTGCGGCAGCGCCGGATGATCGTGGGAACTTTCTCGTGAGTGGCGCATCGCAGGTCAAGCAAAGCGGAAACTTTCTTTGTTGCTTGCTTAACCATTACTTCCGTAATTAGTTTCTTTCTGATCACGCACCTGAACATTTGTTGACAGTCGTAAGGCATTACGTGCACTAGGCCTTCCTTTATACGTGCACTAGGCCTTCCTTTATTCGGAAAGAAGCAGTGCGGTTCTGTGGCGGAGTGGTTGCGTGCTCGTCTGGCTCTACGAAGAAACCGTGTCCGACTCCCCGGTTTTCCGCTGAACATTTATTGTTTCTTTACGTTCTTCTGATTTTCGCGTGGACAACAACAAAGCCGACACCAGATTTTTTTTTGTGACACAGGGCCCTTAACGTAAAAAATGCACGAAGTGGAAATACCAAGTGCGCATACGCTTATCTATAAAATCTGCAAAACCTCATCGTCAACATGAGAGCTTTCCTGCAAGCTTTCGGCATTCCAGTTTCAGCGTATATAGTCCTTTTCGTTCAATAGACGCTTCATATTTATTCAGCGTCATTGAGCTTTAGACTACCGAGTAATGACGTCGGTGTAGTAAAGCCAATTTTGATCATGAATACAGAGACCATCTTTATTGTAACCCTAAAGTCTGAACACAGCCATTGTGCATAGTGCGGTGGCAATAAATGCCGTGGTCACAAAATGACAAGAAAAGACTTTCTTTGCTCGCTATACACAAGTTCTCATATCAGCTAGATATTAAATAAATCGCAATTATTAACACGGTGGGCAGTCCTTACCTTCAAAGAAATGGCATAGGGAGGCCATACTCTCACAGTTTTGTGACTCATATACACCCAGACCTTTTTTTCTACACCTGCATATGGCTCAAAGATATTCAGCGGACAATTCTAAGATACTTCATGTGCTCGTTATAGGATATCTCTCACATACTTGCTTAATAAAGACTATTAGCTTACCGAGATACTTTGTTAGGCGAAATGGTAAACGTTCATTGTTAATTTAAACAGCGCGAACCGGAAGACACAGGACAAGATTGAGTTGAACCAACACCATATACTTCACCTCGCCTGAACAAACGCCCCGAAATCGACATTTAACACAGTAACACTGTCAGCAATTCATATCCATTTCTTTCCCAACCAAGCAATGATTGGAACAACTTACCTGTGTCGATTATTAGCATAACCAACCTTTCAATTTTCAGACAACCATACAAGGTTTTTAGTTTGTAAGCTGTTATAACAAATTACTTATTTTGGGTATATCTGTGTTCGTTTACATTGTATTTTGTACTCATGCATCACGTTACTATGTAACAGTCGAAACTATCATATTATTTTCTGCTATGCATTATTATTTTTTGTGTTAGTTTTCTTTGTTGTTTTGAAATGTTTGGCATTTATATTGTAACCTCTTTCGTACAATTTGTCTTTATAATTTACCCTACCTCCCCTCTATAATGAACCATGCAATTTGAGGTTATCAAGTCCCTTATTACATTCATGTTGTGTGTGTGTGTGTGTGTGTGTGTGTGTGTGTGTGTGTGTGTGTGTGTGTGTGTGTGTGTGTGTGTGTGTGTGTGTGTGTGTGTGTGCGTGTGTGCGTGTGTGCGTGTGTGCGTGTGTGCGTGTGTGTGTGTGTGTGTGTGTGTGTGTGTGTGTGTGTGTGTGTGTGTGTGTGTGTGTGTGTGTGTGTGTGTGTGTGTGTGTGTGTGTGTGTGTGTGTGTGTGTGTGTGTGTGTGTGTGTGTGTGTGTGTGTGTGTGTGTGTGTGTGTGTGTGTGTGTGTGTGTGTGTGTGTGTGCGTGCGTGTGTGCGTGCGTGCGTGTATGTGTGTGTGTGCTTGCGTGCGCGCGTGCGTTCGATATCCTTCTCTCGCTGTGGTATACTGCTTAGTTGCTAGCATCACTGCGCAAACTGCCCAATCGCCATACTTTTCAAAAGACAGGATTCAGGAGTGCAACAAACGTGAGAGCGAACTTCGCCACGCGCATGACCAGATAAAAAACCAGGAGCAAGGAGGAGGGCTCACCTCTTCTTCGGTCGCCTCTTTTTCTGAAAAAAAAACAACTGCGCATTTTCATGCACATTTGTTCACCGGATTCTATCTTGTAATGCAGAGACACCAGCGGAACAAAAATGGCAAGTACATTGTGTCACGGGAGAAGGTTACAGAAGCCGCCAAAGTGGCAGCCATGGAAGTGTGCACCGGTGAATCACAACATAACCTAAAGTATCTTTCTCACAAACTTGAAACAACAATACTCTATGGGCAGGTCACTGCCCCCGTGTTCTATTTTTAGCCGCCCCGTAGCGAGAATTATGGAAGCCGTGACAAAGACGTATTGTCGTTCTGAAAGACTGGCAGTTCCGACGAAGATACCGCCGTTCGTCAGAATGTTGGCAGAGCGCTCTTTTTCGTTTACTTTGTTGCTTAGTGGCGCCGACGAGCACCTCTTTCCGGCATCAGTTTGTTTGTAGCAGTAGCCTGATGTGCACATGGCCTCCCTGTCGGGAGCGGCAAAATGTCTGCGAAGTGACTATGCTCCCTTCAAACTCAAATTGAGACAGGGCAAACTCGTACGGCGTGGCTTATATATGTCTTTCTTCATAGATGCTTTGTTTTAGAATGAATGATTGGAGACTTAAAAGTAACTTCAGTAGTCACACAGTCTTTATTTCGATCGGTAGAGGGTGATGGAGGAGGTTAGAATAAATGGACGGACGCTCCACTGGGTTCTCACGCCCTTTGCAATAGGCTGTTGCAGGGTACATCTTATCTCACATTTCGAACGCACACGCAGGAGCTCTGGAAAAAACGAGGAATGGGAACTCCCTCATCCAACATCCGAAGACTCTAACTTCCAGCGAAGGGTGCTATTATTGTAAAATGCGTCGGGGCTCAGTCACTTGGGTTTATAGCTAGACGTAAAGCATTTGGTTTCACTAACCTGCACCAATCATGTCCCAAATAAGACGCAGTTAGACTTACCTCGGTTCATAAGCACGTCTTTTTTTTTTCTAACTCGAGAATTTAAATTTAGATTCTACAGGCTTGACTGAACAATTAAAAATTAGGACGAATATGGTCACGTGATGGTGAAAAGGCTAATGAAAAGAATGAAGGGTCCAGGAGTGCACTAAAGAAACTTTTTATTGGGCTGACTTGCAACAGCAAAAGAGCTAAGCAATCGGCGGTGGCAATAACAGCAAGCGTTGAACGGTTGAAACATGGGAGGAATGTTGTCACGTGGTGCTGACAAGACCGATTACAACAAATAAAGTGTGTGGTAGTGCTCTAAAAAAACTCTTTATTGGGTTGACTTGCGCCCGCAAAAGAACTAAGCAATCGGCGGTGGCAATAACAGCAAGCGATGAACGATTATTTATTTATTCAATACTGGTAGCTAGTATACTTACGCATGCATAACCTTGTTTGCGGGCTCTCTTGCGTAGGTACCCCATTCTTTATTTATTGTCATTCGAGAATCATCCCGTATTGCCCGAAGGCGCTACAGCACGTAGGTTACACGTCGATAAATACAAGCCTTCGTTTACATTCAACCTGAACGGAAGGCTTGCATACACAAGCGGTTCGAGCACGAAACAGTGTAACCATTCTTGTGTTTACTATTCCCTTAGATTTTCAAGAGCCACTGTTTCTTTTCAGAAGAGCCAAATTTGCCTGCGTAAGATACTGACGTCAGCACAAGATCAAAACTTTTGTCTCTCCTCCTCCTCCCCTCCTCCCCGCCACCCTTTCAACATTCACCAGAACATTTTCGAACCCATATGGCAACGGAGTGCTCTGAACCTCAACTCTCGCAACGCGTTTCGAAAGGTCGTCTTGAAATCCACAAAGCCTAGCACGTACAGGCTTCTACTTGTTAGGGACATGCCGTGCTCTGCGCAGTCCCGGTCTAAGGATTTCTAGGGACGAAGTGCAAAGTGAGAGCGAGTTCAATGCATCGTGCTTACGGTTGACACAAAGGGTTTTTACGTCCACAGAAGCGCTTCGATCTGGATGTAACAACGGCTGCAGTCTCGAGCACGTGACTACGCTTGATTTCTGGAAATCCGCGATGCAATCCTGTTTCGAACGACGCATGCGCGAACCCACTCAAAACGTGTTCTACTGGTGCGCCTCGCCTTCCACTTGAGATCTAGGGGCGAGATTCGCTTTTTCCCCTTCTTTGAGGCGTAAAAACGGAGTGGAAAGGAAAAACCAGAAATCCGGAAATAGGAGGCGAATGAACGAGGCGGTGACAGAGCCCTGACAGTTCCAGAAACAGAGGAGAGCGGCTAAAAAAAAGTGGCAAGAGGGCAAAAGGGGGTGGGTGCAAAGGGTAGTGGGCTCTACATGGCGCCTGTTTCGCGTGCAGGGCGCGCAAGAAAAGTGTTTGAACTCGCTTGCTTCGGAGCCAGAGAATGTGGCGAAAGAACTGCAGTGGTGTGAAACGGTCTAATGTGAACTGAAATGTACTTCGGTACCACCTCGTAGTGTCTTCAGACCTACGCGGCGCCTGAGGACGAGGAGCTAAAACGAAAAGCGCTTTTAAGAAGAGCGAGGAACAAGGAACGAAAGGTTTGAAAGCAAGGGTAGAGCGACACTTTGGGCCGTTCACCCTTGCCAGCATCCTCGTCGTCCGGGGCAATATTCCGCATCTTTGGCTTCCGTTCATTTTCTTGCCGGTTTTGTTCTCCGGCGAACCACGCTTTCGCGACGATTTCACTTAAAGCAGCGTCGGTGGTTCCACTCGCTGCTCTTCGGAAGTTTGAAAGACGAGGGGAAATGAAAACGAAAATCAAAGAATTTGTAGAGGCGAAGACAAAAAATAGCGCCGCCGAAGGGCGCACGGGCATTTCCAAGCCATATTTCTTTCCGGAAAACAGGAAACGGGCGTTGTGCGCTCTTTGCGCATGCGGGCGTCGCTCTCAAAATAGGACGAAGGTGCGCTTTTCAAAACTAGCGAGAATTGCGAAAAAAAGAAAAGAAACGCGAGATGCAAACAAAGGGAAAAGTTCACAACGTTTAAACTTAAACTCCGAGAAAAGTGAGAGTTCGCAGGTGAAGGGAAGGCGCGTGAGCGAGGGGGAGGGTTGCGCTAAGTGACAATGGGTAGCGTTGAGCCTCGAAGCTGACGAGTCCCGGCTCCCACTGACTGCCTGAATGGAATTCGGCTCGTTAGGGTGGCTGGGCGCGTTTTTTTGGGCGGCCGCGGTGCGTGCAAGGGTTAAAACGAGGTCGTGCTTCAGGACGGCCAGCAAGCGGAAGAAGCAGCTCCAAAAATAATGGGAGGAGAGAAAATTCCTCGCGAGATTCCTTCCGGCGTGGCGTTACCCCAGATCAGCTTGAGGTCGTGTAGTAACATATACAAATAATGCGGAACCCTCGTAACTCCATCTCAGCCTTATATTTTGAGAGCTCGCCGTCGTGCTCATCGTTCGATCGTCGAGCTCTTGGCCAAATGAAACCAGGCTCGGTAAAGAGAGCATTACTGTGGGACACAGCCCTAGAAATTTAAGTGGCGTTTTAAAACGATAGGACGGGGAGAACCCTCATACCATTTTATATTTGCGTTTGTTCAGTCTAATCGCCAAGAGAGTACTGCTTGAAGCCTTCACACTTGACTTCTTGTACGTCCCTTGCTACCTGCGTGATGACAGCAAGAAAATCTACCTATATTTTCCTCTATTCCGCCTACTATTTCTAGTCGCTAATATTTGTGAAATGGCCATCATGGGTGTTGCACACGCTACACAGTTACTGTCTGTAAACTTTATACATAAGCTGCATTTTGTAGCGAAAGCTACACTGCGGTAGGTTTTCAAGACCCCGGATGGCCGCAGCTACCTCGGGAAGAAGAAGAAGAAGAAGAGGACGAAGTAGAAGAAGAAGGAAAAGAAAAAGAAGGAGAAGAACGCTCGGTCACCCGCAGCTAATGCTTTCGCTCCACATTTGTTTCACCAGCATTGAACTGTGATCATTTTTTTTTTTTACTTTACAAACTGACACATCGTGATGCCCCGCTCCTCGAAGCGTGTGAGATCATTGTAGCATGTGTAGTCACTACCTTGAAGCTCCCTACCTAGGAACCCTACCTTGAAGCACTGTCACTGAGTATTCCCTGAACTCGGCTGTGACGTGTGTCTTGTATCATCAGTTCGCTCCACCATGTGCACTACAGCATAGCCTCATAAGCGAAGCACAGCTGTACAGGCTGCCAGATACCGTGCTGCAGACTGGACACCTAGTGCCGAATTTGATGGCCCGCAGTGAGCTGCACTACGTAATTTTTCACAGTACGATCCGTCACCTGTGAGCTCCTTTCTCTCATTATCCCTCATTCAAGAGTGTTTTATTGCTAAAGCAATACTACGCCAGGTCTAACCGCTCGTCGTTGTGTGCCGTGTCCGTGTCCTTGTACATGTACGTGTTCGTGGATGTGTCCGTGGTCCCCTGGCAAGGAGCTTCCAACTTGGGGTCTCTCGTTTCACATGGGACGGTTATGTCAGAATCAGCCTGCCAAGACCCTAGCATTCACATTACCCCTATAGGCCACTTTTTTTTTTCTTTATTTCCTGACCGAGGACGTACACAAAAAAGACACATGTGACATCAATAACATGACAAAATAAAAGATCAAGCATTGACTTAAAGCTTCGGCCTTCCTTAGCTGAAGTTGTCGGATTAAAAATCCCTCATATGTGACAACCCTTCAAAACTAACCAACCATTCTGACTCTAGTTTTAACGCTTTCTGTTCATCCACATATGCCCGTATGCTGTCTCTAAAGAGCTGTCTCGCTGAACGTGCATCGACGTCACCATGCTCTACAGCCATTCTGCTTTTCCATATGCTGTGGAGAGCCAGTAGCATCAAAAGATCCAACGGTGTATCATTGTTCGCTTCTACTGGCAAGAATCCAATACCATATGGGCTTATGGGTAGTTCCTTTTTAAGCGTCCTCTGGAGCACGTCCCATAAAAATACGGCGTCCCAGCATTCGAGAAACACGTGTTCAATCGTCTCCTCTTTCCTGCGTATTATGCAGTGGACACCCCAGGGTACAAAAAGCCCTTTCTGTTCCTTCCATTTCTTTACCTGCAATGTTCCAGTGTGCAGCTTAAAAAAGAACGTTTTCATCCCTGCCGGCACCATCATCCTCTTCACTCTTTTAAGAACATTTTTGCCCCCGGTAGACGAGTACACAGCTCTGTACAACGGTTCTGGAAGCACCACATCGCACAAGTCTTTATACAGTTTTTTCCGGCTTACACTCCACAAATAGTCTAAAGTAAACCGCACCATCAAGAACCTGTACGCCAAGACCACTTCCCTTAGATACCCGTGGACACCTCCTGACATGCGGTCAGAAGAAACGACAATTCCCGGGAGAGGCTTGACCCAGGCGTAACTGACAGACCGTACGAAGAAATGGATTTTTCACATTCCTCAAAAACATGAAACGATTGACTAACTGGCGCAGAAACAGACTAAGGCGCAGAACGTGCCTTAGTGCCCTATAGGCCACTAAGGCACGTTCATACGGCTTGGTTAAAGCGAGGCTTTATATGCGGGCTGGGAAAGAAGGAGAAGAAGAAGAAGAAGAAGAAGAAGAAGAAGAAGAAGAAGAAGAAGAAGAAGAAGAAGAAGAAGAAGAGAAGAAGAAGAAGAAGAAGAAGAAGAAGAAGAAGAAGAAGAAGAAGAAGAAAGAAGAAGAAGAAGAAGAAGAAGAAGAAGAAGAAGAAGAAGAAGAAGAAGAAGAAGAAGAAGAAGAAGAAGAAGAAGAAGAAGAAGAAGAAGAAGAAGAAGAAGAAGAAGAAGAAGAAGAAGAAGAAGAAGAAGAAGAAGAAGAAGAAGAAGAAGAAGAAGAGAAGAAGAAGAAGAAGAAGAAGAAGAAGAAGAAGAAGAAGAAGAAGAAGAAGAAGAAGAAGAAGAAGAAGAAGAAGAAGAAGAAGAAGAAGAAGAAGAAGAAGAAGAAGAAGAAGAAGAAGAAGAAGAAGAAGAAGAAGAAGAAGAAGAAGAAGAAGAAGAAGAAGAAGAAGAAGAAAAGAAGTAAGAACGCTTGGTTACCCGCAGCCAATGCTTTCGCTCCTATTCGGTTCAGCAGCGTTGAACTGTTCTCATTTTTGTTTTTACTCTACAAACAGGCGCATCGTGATACCCCGCTCCTAGAGGCGTGTGAGGTGGATGCAGCATGTGTAGGCTTTGAAGCTCCCTACCTTGGGCCGTACCTTGAAGCAGCGTCACTGATTAATTCCTGAGCTCGGCTATGACATGTATGTCTGGTTTCATCAGGTTCGCTCCACCATGTGCACTACAGTGGCATATCCTCATACCCGAAACACAGCGGTAGCTGCCAAATACCATGCTGCAGACTGAACACCTAGTGGCGAATTTGCTGATAAGCAGTGAGCTGCGCTTCGTAACTATTCTTAGTACGATCCGTCATCTGTGAGCTCCGTTTTGTTATTATCCCACATTCGAGAGTCTTTTATTGCGAATTTGCAATACTACGCCAGATCTAACCGCTCGTCGCTGTTTGCCGTGTCTGTTTTCGAGTCCGTGTACGTGTCCGTGTACGTGTCCGTGTACGTGTCCGTGTACGTGTGCGTTTACGTGTGCGTGTGCGTGTTCGTGTGCGTGTTCGTGTACGTGTACGTGTACGTGTCCGTGTACGTGTCCGTGGTCCCATGGCACGAGCTGCCAACGTTCTTGTTTCACGTGGGACGGTTATGTCAGAATCAGTCTGCCCGGACCCTGGCAATTCACGTTACCCTTATAGACCTTCGCATCGGGCGAGGAGGTTGTCGAAACGCCTCCTCTCTGGATTGTTGCAAACCGGTTCTGCTGCCGCCTCTACCGTGTTGACGTCAGGCGCACACAACAGCCCAGCGAGCAGTATGGTGGCGCCTAGGAGGCCCTCGTTTCAAAGGTCTATAGGCCGCTAAAGCAGGTTCATACGGCTTGCCTTAAAGCGCGGCTTTATATGTGGGCTGAAGAAGAAGAAGAAGAACGCTTGGTCACCCGCAGCTAATGCTTTCGCTCCATATTCGGGTTCAGGAGCGTTGAATCCTTCTAATTTTTTTACACGTGGTTTAGCTAGAAGCACATATGTCTTCGAAAATAGATTAAGCTGATGTGCTCTCCGAAAACTAGTTGATGACATAGCCACCTATGCAGCACTCATACCCTAAGCTTTGCGTGTACATCACCGTAGAAGCCAGGACTGCAGACATGCCTGGGATCCAACTATTTATAATGATGATGATCAAGACAATAATTTATGAAGTGGAAACGTAAAATGGGGGCCCACTGGATTAAGTGCCAGCCTCGGTGCTGCAAGTGAGCATCACCCTGCACCAACAAGTCCCGACTAGAAGCAGCTTTTCAAACCGCTCAGTCGCCAAATTATCTATACCTGTATCCATTTCGTTGTTCCTCCTTTCTTCCTTCATGGCATCGAGGTATAACGTAACGTTTACACGCATTCAGTGGGGATTATGTCCCCTGCGTACACCTGCTTCACCAGGCCCGCCATCCCACTCTGAAGACCTCTGGCGCTGCACAGTCAAACACAAACACAACAAACACACCAGAGATTTAAGCAACCAGTTGGGAGATGGCGCATCATCATTGTGAACGTCTTGCTTTAATATTTTGTGTGTGTGTGTTGTGTTTGTGAGTAATTATGCAGCGCCAGAGGTCTTCAGAGTCGTCTAACCAACTAGCCCGCATGCAATTACTACCTCCATCCCACCACCCACCGGAGATGGCCATGGCGACGGTGGTTTAAGGTCTTGCTTTTTAAGGCTTAGCTCTCATCAGCGAAGTCATGACAGTCAAATTTTCCTGTTTTTTCTAAAAACCTGACTTACGGGCAAGAAAAAGGCATCCACTGGGTATTCGCGCCCCACACGAACGCTGGCTTCTTCAATCAAGGACGATAACCTTTTCCAAAATTTAACTGCTTCGCTCAACATCCTTAGCGGGGTTTCACTTCACACTGCAGTCTGGCGTTGAGATTTCAAATCGTCGATGCCAGCCCTAAAGTGCAGAACTACTTCGAGTTGGCACTGCTCTTGACGCGCTGCAGTTTACAATCCAGCGCTGGCGCAAACCTATGCAGACTTCCGGTCATGCGTGTCTTGTCTGCCTTTCTGTGTATCGTTAAACGTCGTTTGTTTAATGTTCTGAAAAGGGAGGTTGCTCCTGCACTACTTTTTTGCTTTTTCCCATAGCAGTCTTGATGCGCTCAACGACAGGTCTCTGTTGGAAGGAAGCCATGAATAGTTGGTGTCTCCCGCCAACAATAGCAAACCAGAGGTGGCTGCCCTTACATATTTTACTTCTTTTCTCTGTAGAGCTGTCTCAATACACTTCCAGAAACTGCGCATGGAATCATCGGTTCAGAGAAACGGAAAACTAGAATATTCGACAGTACTCACGCTTGCGAAAATAAAGGAATGCTTCCCACCTTCCTCCCTTCCCTTACGGCGCGGTTCAGGTGTCCACAGAAACAATGTGAC
>NC_139352.1:41154633-41398591 GCF_055883805.1 Amblyomma maculatum
CGTTCAGTTTAAGCCCAATGTTCTCACTCTCTTCTTGTACGCGCCTCAGAAGTCCTCTTGAGTTCCACTTCACTTTCTTCCATTCAAGTGGTATCATCTGCACTTCTAAGGTTGTTAATACGTTTTCCAGCTATCTTCACTCCAGCTGAAGACTCGTTCAGACCGGCCTTCCTCATGATGCACTCAGCATATAGGTTAAATAGGCAGGGCGACAGTATGCAGCCTTGTCTCACTCCTTTGTCAATCGGGAACCAATCAGTAAGACCATGCCCAGTTCTGACTCTGGCTTCTTGTCCTTCGTACAGGTTCCTGAGAGACAGATGAGGTGAATTGGAACTCCCACCTCTTGGAGATTTTGCCACAATCTGTTGTGATCTACACAGTTAAACGCTTTCGCATAATCAATAAAGCAGAAGTAGATGAGTTTCTGGAACTCTTTTGCTTTTTCCATGATCCAGCTAGGGTTGGCAATCTGATCTCTAGTTCCTCTGTCCTTGCGAAACCCAGCTTGCACGTCCGGAAGCTCCCGATCCACATACGGCTGCAGCCTACCTTGGAGGATTTTCAGCATCACTTTGCTAGCATGCGAAATAAGCGCGATCATGCAGTAGTTGGAACAATCTTTGGCACTGTCTTTCTTTGGAATGGGGATGTAAACTGAACTCCTCCAATCCTGTGGCCACTACAGTGTTGTCCAAATTTGCTGACATAATGTATACAGAACGTTAACAGCATCATGGTTGAGGTTTTGAAGCAACTCAGCTGGAATGCCATCAATTCCGCTAGCTTTGTTCTTAGCAAGGCTGGCTAAGGCCCATTCAAATTCACTCTTCAGGATGCCCGGCTCGAGATCAGTAATCACAACCGTCTTATGTTGGGTTTGCACATCCGAGTCCTTCTTGTACAGTTCTTCTGTGTATTCTTGCCTCCTCTTCTTTATCTCTGAGGCTTCAGTGAGGTCCCTGCCTCGTTTATCCTTTATCATGCCCAGCTTAGCACAGAAGCTTCCTTTGATATCTTTGAGCGTCTTATACAGAGCTCTTGTGTTCCTCAATTGGCTGTTGTCCTCAACTGTTTTTCATTGTATGTTCAGGGAGGCATTCTTATCTCTCCTTTCTATTTTCTGAAAATCCGCATTGAGAACCTTGTATCTTTCTCTTTCCCCCATAATTTTTGCCATATCCTCCTGTCCTCAGCTATTTGCAAAGCCTCTTCAGATAACCAGTTTGCTTTCTTGCATTTTTTTTTTCCTTTGGAACTACCTTGCTAACAACTTCTTTATTATATCACGAACATCAGTCCACATCTCTTCAGGCACTCTGTCTTCTAGACCTAATTCTTGAAATCGAATCCTCACTTCCACAGCATATTCTGATGGAATTTGATCCAGATCATACCTGAAATGCCTTCTAGTTTCCTGCGTTTTCCTCAATAGGAGCCTAAATTTGGCAACAAAATACTGATGATCAGTGCCACAATCGGCCCCAGGCCTTGTTTTTACTGCTTGTATAGCGCTTCTCCATCTCTGCCGCAAAGAACATAATCAATCAGATTCCTGTACAAACGGTCTGGTGAAGTATATGTGTACAAGCAGTTGCTAATAAGCAATAAATATTTCAAATAATCAAGATTCCCAATTGCCAAGCAATAGCATCAATTATCAGCAACAATTATTAGTTATCTAATAATATTAACAAATACCAACAAACGTCTCATAATAATCGCCTCTACTAAAATGCGATTATATGAAATTGCAATTGGCTACAGAACAAAATGTTCTACCATTAACCGCAGGTAACTCTAGCAAATGTCATCAGTGACGTTTTTTGCGTTGCCTGAGGTAAGCGATACTATTCAATCCAGCGAATGCAGTACGAAAGCCTCCTATATATAATTGCTGGTAATTGACCTCAATTTCTTGACGACGAAGAAATTATTTTTATCCGGAATACGCGTGCCGCAATCTGATTCATTACTGTACAGTTGTAGATAGAATCACATAATAAAGCGGACGTTTCAATTTCGGCAAATTACAAGTTCCATAAAGCAGCACCCTCTAATGTAGTACATTATACACACGCAAAAATATTTTTGAAGCTTAACAAGCCGCATTCACACAAGTTAATGCATTCAACACGTCTCGGAGCACCGTTCGTGTCAATTCATTTTGACCTTTGCCTCGGGCGCGTTCTATTACCCTATATTTATTTTGCTCTCAAGAAATATGGAAGATAAAAATTAGACGCAACAAAACTCCCAACGCTGCGCTATAAAGGTAAACTATTCATAGCACCAAGCAATAACAAGCTATTTCGCTAGTCATACCTATATGCGAATTTCTGAACGTCATTCGCAATGTAGTGATAGCTACGAATACTTTGATAAAAATTTACAGGAAGAGAACAAAGCGAACTGCTGTTTCCAAGGATTTCAAATCGAACCCTGGTCACGGCGACCGCTTTTCGATGAAGGCAGAAAACAAGGCGCCCACGTGCTGTGCGATATCAGCGCAAGTTAAAGAACGCCAGGTAATCGACATTTCCGGAGCCCTCCACTACGGCGTCTCTCATAGCCCGAGTCGCCTTGTGAAATTCAACCAATTAATGAACCCGAACAGCGCCCTTGCTGCCATGTTATCTGCTGAGCTAATGACAAATTAATCCGGACTGAGACGTGTTTCTAGCGCGCAGATTCCCCGATGTCTGACAGCGCTTCGTAAACAGACGCTGCTCGTGTCACGATGTAATCAGCGTAAGAAAATGAGTTCACGACACAACGGTTTCAGAGGAATATACGACGAGCAGCCGGGGCGGATGGCTCTATTCTCTTCCGTATGTACTTCGCAAACTAGCCGCCTGTGGCTGAGGCGTAGGGTTGCACGCTGCCTGTAGTTATGTCTGTGGGATGGTCTTCAATAGATATAAGTTGGTTACGACTGTATGCAAACGAATATGTGCGAGATAATATTAAGAAATTAAATAAATTAAGGGATTAGATACAAATCCAGTCTCAAACTGTATATACGCGCGCTAGAGTTCTGCAAAAAGGAGCCACCGACGGAAGCCATAAACGCTATCTTATCATACCCCTAAAGGCGGAGTCAGCCAAATTTACTAGAACTGTTCATAGACCCTGAATTTACAGCTGAAAAGACATTTTTACAACATAGTTTAGTGATTCGTTTAAACACGCGGTAGATGTAAATCCTTGTTTTACCCGACATATGAGCTTGCCTGTGTGGCTTAGGGATAGTCTTTATGACTTGGGATACATAGGTTCTGAACGGCTCAATTTCACTCTCACCTTGCTCACTCAAGGTTGTGATGTGGCAAAACCTACTAATTCAGTTTGTTAGTGTTGTCCAGTGATGTCACACTACCCACACCTTAGGGCCCTATTTTAACCCTACACTTGCTACACCAGTGTAGAGAAACTTCGATATCTCCAATGGCTTTTTCAACGCACTAGTGTCGCTGGCGTAGGTTAAAAATGGCCCTATATTTAGTGCTTCTCGTTTTACCTCCGATTTACCTACTGCCAGAACCATGTTCATTACTTTTCCCCCCACAGCGCACGCATGGCCTTTTAATGTGATAGAGCTAAAAGCCTCGGTCTGTAGATCACTAGGCGTCGGACCTTTCAGCATCACAGTTGTCGGCGAACAAAACGCACAGAATATAGGGCGAAACTCTACTCTCTTGCCAAACCTATGCTGTACAAGTTTTGCTCTTCATGTTGCCAAACTTTGTGTCATTGAATTAGGTGAGACACATTGACCATCAATTAAATCTCCCCTTATGGCGAGCTGCATCTCACGCTCTGAAGCAAGATCCTCCCCCTCGCCTCCACGTTCTCGTAATCGTGTGGCGATGGAAAGTGCCTCGGCGTGGCTGTGCACCTGTTTGCGCAGCTGCTTCAAAAACAAGAACGAGTTCTTTTCCGGTCGGATTAGTCATTTCCTAATAAGATAACTCTGGTGGCAGGTGGTAGGCGGCAGGTGAAAAGACAGTGCACTAATTAACTGCCGGATAGTGTGACGTCAAGGAACCACGTTACATGGCCCAGTTTGCACGCAGGAACATAAACCTAAGGAAACTGCACTGAGATCGAGGGCCGATACGATAATCCGATGCACGGGGACCCTTGAATCTCGAGTCAAAGACGCCAAAGAGGCGAGTCAAAGAGGTTAAACCATCCAACCATGGATGGTTTAAACTAACCAGGAAACCTGCCCATGGCGCTTATTCCTCCTTTATTACTTCATCGTTTCTTCCGTGGTGCAGTTGTGTGTGGCTGTGCAGGCAAGTTCATTCGGTCTTGCTAAAGCGGAGCTCAATATCTACGTCTATTGGTTCTCCACATGATGTGATAGCTTACGGCAGTAACCTGATAAGTGTGTATGAAATACGTTAAGCGCCACATCATAAACCATTGATGATGTTGCGTAACACTTTTAGATGCCCAGTTCAAGTGTCTACAAACTTTTAGATGAACGCGGCTCTTAATACTAACGCAATGATAATTGCCGAACAAGGAAACATTAGCTGCAATGTCTTTCGCGTGCAGTGAGGTTAGAAATTTTTGCATTACAGTAGCATTTAACTGAAAAACTAATAGGCTAAAGCAAACGCAAAAATTTCTCTTGTACTTTTTGGAAGGAATGGCTTGCAGATTTTTGTGACGCATGTCTGATTTGTCTGATGCATTCAAACGAGATCTACTGACCTTCTTCCTTCACTAGTACAGAAAATTACGCAGAACTTAAAGGCAGGCAGCGCTACGCGAACGTTCAGAGGATGTTTTGTTAGATTGTTGTTAGGTTGAGTAACCAGAAAAACTGCCGGCGAACGTTCGCTTTGGAATTGTGCGGTGGTAAAAAGGCAAGTATAGAGATGTCATTCATGGGACAGGAGCATAAGACTATTGAATAACGGTACATGGATAATTGGTGATTGAGTACTTGATTGAGTACGTGATGAGTGCTCGCTAGTGATATCTAAATATTTCACTGTAGTTAGAGAATAAAAGTGGGTAAATGGGATGAATGTAACAAATTTAAAGGCATTTCAACTGGGTATAAGAAAGAAATAGCGAACTAAAACTAAACGTATACACTGAATGTTTGAGTCATCAAAAACTTGTGATGCCAAAATTGTGACCCCTAGTTAGCGAAATATATTTAATGATTTAACCGGCCGCCAATGCTTCGACTGCAGTCGCATAAATGATAAGTGAACCGCAAGTACTAAAGGGGTTCGTAGCGTCGGCTAATTATTATCTCCAATTTAGTAAGAAATAATTAGTGAATATCAATACCACAAACGCTCCTAAAATAATAACACGAACAGAGCTTGCACTAGAGGTAGTAGATAACTCATTAGTGACACCTTACTGACGACTTGTAGTTA
The DNA here is from genome assembly GCF_055883805.1 of Amblyomma maculatum. Taxonomy (NCBI): domain Eukaryota; kingdom Metazoa; phylum Arthropoda; class Arachnida; order Ixodida; family Ixodidae; genus Amblyomma; species Amblyomma maculatum. Next base: position 41,160,042 of record NC_139352.1, read on the forward strand.
GTGAAAATGTTATCAGGGAATGAGTGCTAACACCGCACGGAAACATTATGACGTTACAACACAGTCAGAGTGTGATGAGGTCATAAGAAAAGCCCTAAACGCTAATGTCGTCATAGAAAAGTGCCGTGAATACAAAGTGTACCACAACTTTGCGCGAGGGTAAACAGAAGCACCAATTGAGACAACCTTAAAATTCTGTCCCTTACCGAAGCCTTATTTTATCGCGAATGCATTATTTCACGAGGTCTAACTGGGCTTTCAGGATGTGCGTGACTTGACCTTGAGTGTGACCTTGCCAAACCAAGCAGCAACAGCTCACCTTTAGTCAAGCGCCAACTGAGGGGTGCTTCGCGGTCCCAAAAGAGACTGCACAAAGGAAGGCAGGGAGGGGGCCGCGCACTCGAAGTCTTTGATAGGTGTGTCGACGGACATTGGCAAAAGTTCCCTCCATCACGCCTCAGGGGTCATTATCGGGTTAGTCGGACAGCAGGAATGTTTCGTTCGTGTGGCACCAACAGTGACTCAGCTCCGACGCCATGGGACTGGTATCTGGTTCAGGCCATGGTTGTTTGCATATGCGCACCGCGAAATTGCTATGGCACGCCAGACTAGGCTAGGATGGCAAGTGATGCGAGTGCTTCTACTGTCGAGTCGGACAGGGTTACGCTGCGACCTTGAACACGTTGCCTAATATGTGTATCCTACATAGTAACCAAATCAAAATTTAGAGCGAACAAAAGACAAACACCGCCTAACAGCTAAACCTTTAGACTTAAAATTAGTAAAAACCTGCTAATTTTTTTAATGACTTTCTGTTGTTTAGCCGTTTAGCCCGAAACAAGGTATCACATCCTTGCCGTGGGGAAACCTATTCTACACCTTTCCCACAGGGTGCAACTCAAAACAGGTCCTTTTTTATTTTGCATTGTCAACGCAAGTTCCCAACCATGGATGGTTTAACCTAACCGGGAAACCTGCCCATGGCGCTTATTCCTCCTTTATTACTTCATCGTTTCTTCCGTGGTGCAGTTGTGTGTCCGCTGATAGAGACACAATTATACTGTTTTTCCCTCCCTCAAAGACATTTTTGTTACATTTCCTGTTTCGCAGATTATGGACGCTCTTCGCCCCGCCGAGATCGCTGCTGTGCTCCTCAAGTGCACGCCACTTGCCATCTTGGCACTCTTCGGAGCAGCGCAGACAGCTAGTAACAACTACACGGCCGTGGTCGGCGGCCCCTGCTGGACGCTACTCGACGTCGCGCAATTGGTCAGTTCATGCGGCGATAGCCGGTCACGTGCGACATTGCCCTTTTAGACCTTTATACAGGGGGGCTGGGGCAGGTAGTTCACCCCCACTTGCGGCGGGGGCTAGCCTGCCACCGAATTTTTATTTGTTGTAGGCCGTCATTGCACCCGCCACCGCTTCGGTGGTGGACGACGGCTGTTGTTGCGGCGCGCGTCTTTCTTTCCCTCTTCCTTCTCTATTTTCTGTTCCGTCTGCACGAGACAGCGGAGGTGGCTCAGCTACAGAGCCAGTAGCAGGCCCGTGTATTTTCTTTTCCTTCTTCCTACAGCCACAACAACAACAACAACGCCTGTGTATGTGCTATTGCGGGCAACCCTTGTTATTTCCAAACGCAAGCTCCATGGTTGGTTGGTTTGTGGGGTTTAATAATAATAATAATAATTGGTTTATAGAAGGGGAAAGGCGCAGTATCTGTCGTACTTGTTCTGTGGACACCTGAATCGCGCCGTGAGGGAAGGGAGGAAGGTGGGAGTGAAAGTGGAAAGAGGGAAAGAGGAACCGTGGTGGAGGTCTACGGAGTAATTTCGACCACCTGGGGATCTTGCGCAGACATTGCAAAGCACACGGACGCCTCTTCGTTTCGCCTCCATCGAAACGCAGCCGCCGAGGTCGGGTTCGAACCCGGGTATTCCGGACAGTAGTCGGGCGTCTTACCACTGCACCACCCCGGCGGGGCGGGGTTTAACGTCCCAAAGCGGCTCAGGCTATGAGAGACGCCGTAGTGGAGGACTCCGGAAATTTCGACCACCTAAGGTTTTTTAACATGCACTGACATCGCACAGCACATGGGCACCTTGCTTTTCGCCTTCATCGAAAAGCGGCCGCCGAGGCCGGGATTCGATCCCGCGTTCTTGGGAACAGTAGTCGAGTGCCGTAACCAGGTGTCCATAAAGAACGGGCATCAAAAGCACGAAGCATCTGCGAAAACTGCGAACGCACGGTGCGAGGTGTAGGCTTTCAAGTTCCTGAGCAAGCGCAAGCCAGGCGAGCAGTGGCTGTTAGGTTTAAATACTTGTGGGACGGAGCTGACTAATATATATATTGACGTAAAGGCCGACCTCCAAGGAGCGAACTTTCACTGTGAAATTCTCCGGGAGAAAAGTCAAGTAAGCGCGCTGCGAAAACTGCACAATACTTCAGGGAGCGAATGCCGCTGGCGCACCGCCGTCGGTCGAAGCGGAGTGTGTAGCCTTCTGTAGGGTGCCACTCCCACGGTTCGCACATTGAAGCACTCTACCGTCACAACGACGTGTCCTGGCTGCCGGGCGTAAACGAAACGGCTACAGCATACTACGGGATAGCACCTCACGAAGTGACAAAAAGCGTAAAGAAAACAAAAAAGAAAGCAACAGGCTATGCCCTTGTACCTTTTATTTTAGGGTAGAAACCAGGCAAATGCGCTGCTTCACTGGCCACTACGTTCTTGGCTTTTGCAGTACGTTTGTTATTATATTTGTTTAAGCTTTTCCTTCCCTTTAGCCTTACAAGACATTTCAATGGATTGTACATCTGGCTTGGTTTTAGCGTTGTTCGCGCACACTACCGCAGCAGCAACGAGAGAAGAAACCCCTAGATCAGCCATGGTAATGCAGATAATTGCTGCATATTTACTCGCCTTGGAATCTTGTAAATGCTTCCGCATCATAACTGACGCGAGAACAGTGCTTCTAAGAATTCTATACGCCGTTTTCAATATAATTAGCGACCCAATGAATCATTGCAGGGAGTGAACACTTTCATTTACTTTACCTGAGAAGCCACCGGTCCGCGTTCCGTGTCGGCAGCTTTTTCAAACGACGCCTCTGCCGCTGCGAGAACATGCGCTAGCTTCGATCCTAGATTTGATTATGCTTCACTAGAAATGTGACGATTCATGCCATATGAAACGGTTCTATTGACGATATTTGCAAAAATGTACTCGCAAAAGAACGAAGGCGGCCATTGTAGAGGGCGAGGATACGATAACCATGTTCTGCACGCTGGTCAACACACTTTCATCGGACGCGGCGAAGAGGCGGCCGCGGGACGAAAATATCTGACCATGCTAGATCGGGCGCAAAAAAAAGACTTTTTTGCGCCGCGTGTGCGTTGGAGACATCGCCGGGTGAAGTTCTCCCGTTATTCGAAAGTTTTTCGCTTCATGGAGTTTAGCTGTAGGCGTGGTATGCCGCGGTGACCAGCAAAGACATCAGATGTTTTCTTTGGCGAGGGCTTCCTAGCCTAGCATATAAACAACCTTAAAGAGACGATGATGTGTGCGTTCGATATATTCCCGTTAAATACTTCTGTGAATAAACTACAAGTCTGTCATTCTACTCGCAAAGGTTTAGCGCCTAGAGCGCGGCACTAATTGCAAAATACGCGCTAGAAACCAGAATCGCGAAGCTCCTCTTTTACCGAGTGCGACCGCCAATTTTAAATGCCCATGTGACGTCACAAGAGAATAATGGCAGAGCGTCGTCTGCAATGCAAACTGCAATATCAAAGGACATGACGCTTTCTGTCATGAACGATTGACACAATGGTCTTCTCTCATGCAGAAGGGCTTCATGAAATTGTTACTGCCCAAAAACGATAGAATATAAGGTATGTTTTCTTCGCCATAGTTAAGGCACGGTCACAGTCAGTCGGCTACGCGGTTAGGTTCCTTAGCTTATCGACGCACTGATCTGTCGCATTAAAACGGCGACCATGCCAGCACACCCGACGGTCACCTATCTTCGTAGTGTGAGGTTCGTGCACGAAATCGCGTTCACAATGAGCGGGAAGCGTCGAAATGTGACCCTGTCGGGCACGCGCAGCCGGAAAATATCGGCGCCGCTTGTGGGTACCCGGGGAAGGCGGAGGACGTAGCATCGATGATGTTTCTTGCAGCTTTTGCATTTTGTAAACAAATAAAGGTGCAACTGGTGTTAAAAGAGAATATTTCGGGTATTGCTAGCTCAGCTTGTATTTTATGCCGTACGAACGAGCAGCATACATTCAGTTATATGACGAAGCTATACAAACAAACACGCTAGGGGCGCAGTCATAATCCGCGAACCACCGTATTCCTGAGTACGTTCAGGGCTCACACACACTAAATACTAAATGGTGTATGTCTACGTTGAAGCACTCGCGAGTCATTTGCTGGAGAAGAATCAGAACACAAGGTTAGGCTCGGGAGTCGGTCGCATTCGCGAGTGCGACTGCGGGCGAGGCGAAACGGAGACGGCAGCTGGGGGTCTCTTGCTCAGTGCGGGCAGTGAAACGCATTCGAATCGCGTTTGGTTTTGTTATGATGGGACTGAATCGGCGGCGGCAGCGCATGCTTTCGTGTGCTGACCGTGGCCAGACTGAACATAGCTTTGTAGAAAGGCTTTACCAGCCGAAAATATTTAAGTTCGATTTGCACACTCTTCGTCATCTCTAACAGCATATCGAGAGGTGCCACTTCGTTCAAAAGTTTTGTCTGCTCCTCTGGCGTCGCAAGGTGTTCTCTCGTGTCAAGTTATGCTTGTTTGAATGTTCCTCTTAGTTTTTGGACTGCAAGCGCGACGGGCAATAGCTCAGCAATGAGCAACACAACGCTAACCCTTCCCCCCTCTCGCGGCGCACACGGCGGGAGAAAGCATTGATATCTCGCTTTTCATATGCGGAAGCACTTTTTGCTAAAACAAGCCAACTCTCCATAACGTAATAACAATATATTTCTGATTGTATGCTTAAAAATGCAGCATGAGTCATATGCTTAAATAATACACTATGAGCCCATCGATTTCGACCTCCTCGACAATCTCTAGACGGAAGCCTAAAACATGTCCAGTTCTCCGAGGATCACTAAGGGCACATATAATAGTGAAAGCTTCTCAAAGAATGCAAATAAAATCTTTTTGTTGAAGAAAAAACAACTCTCAGGGGGCAAGGTTCACGGCGTACATGCACGAGTGCAGCCGACACTGCGAATAGCAGATGACATAGGGGTGATATGCCGCTGTGACGTCAGCGGCTAATGGCTGCCAGACCAGCAAGCTGCTTTCGAAATGTTAATACAAATCATTTTAGAAATATATGCTGCACCGATTGAGCTTAAATTTCGGGGAATTGTAAATTCACGCGTGTGGAGTGACATTCAATAATCCCTTCATGCGCAAATGTTAGCTGCCATGATCTCTTTACTGGCTTCAAGTGCACCTCGAACACATTGAAAGCTTAGAGCCTGAACTGTCAGTACAGTCGTCTAGCAATAGTTTCTTCGCGCTATCGTCTTATAATAATTTAATAGTGAATGAAAGGTCCTGAAGCCTTTGAAGCCTTAAGGCCTAAAAGGAATTGTTAATTGCAAGGTTGCGATGTGTTTCCACTGCAAAATGCATGTATAGCTGTAATTCAGAAGTTGGCCACCTGAATTCGCCCATGAGTCAGTGCGCTGAAACACAATTCGCTCCCTTAAAAGTTGTACAGTGCGTGTTTACGATGTGACTCGTCTATTTTAGCTCGCTCAGGAAAGTGCAAGATTCAAAATGCGCCGCAAGAATGCGCAGGCAGCAGAAAATGCAAGATTGCGACTGTATAGAATTCGTCAATAAGTTAATTTACAAGCGAATCGTAAAGAATACGCCGCGCGTGTCAAACACGAACAGACTAAAATGCCGCCCCATGATATCAAAAAACTCCATGCCTTCGCATTAGGTTTTAGTTTCGTTTTATATGTTTTTCTTTGTAACAGGCTGCTAGGCCTGCTGACACAGTCACCTTTCTCCTCGCACCAACTTTTTTGCGTGCATAACATTTCTCTTTTTCTCTCTTAGCCGCATCTGGCAAAGTCACATCGACCATTCCAGTTTTCCATCTGCAGCTGGCGAGGCTTCATGGTGCCCTCCCTATAGATGCACATGTGGCCCATTATTCACAAATCTCGCCTCTTCTCTCGCTTACTATGAACAAACATGATTCAACCTAATCCAGTTCATCGCATCCTGTTTGCGTCCGCTCAACTGGAAACGTATATAAAACGCTGCACAAGTACCATACTAGTTTGCTGGTAATACGCCTGGTAACTCAAGGAAAACGTTACTTAGGATCATTATGCATACATTACCCGCAATTAAGAAATAGAATGTGTAGGTCCAGATTTTATTTATGCGATCGTATTAAACTTTTTGTAATCTACACAAAAAATTTTGCCGGCGTTGATATTTCGAGCAAAATTCATAAGCATGCATCTAGCGGTAGCAGTTGGATTGGTGGCCATGCTTCATGACGTCACGGAGCAACATGCTATGGCAGACATGGCATCAACCGACAACTCGGGAAGCTGGTTTGATTTGGAAGGTTGAGATTCGAGTCTAACCTCCCGGGGGCACTTGGATCGCCATTGTGGCACACTACTCATAAACAACGTATTTTTTGCGAAGTTTATTGCCTCAGGGCATAAGAGGAATGTCATGATGGATGAGGGGTGTGGTCAAATAAATGAAAAAAGGTTGGCTGATGCAATGAAATCGAGGAGTGAACGATGATGCGGTCCCAGTGTCCAAACAGCATATGACTCCGGATTATGGGGGGAGAGGCCAGCTGCCACCAGGTGCCGGATCCGCGTTGGCTTCAACGCTGGGCAATCCCACAGTAGGTGATGGATGTCTGCTTCTATATTTTTAGACTTGCAGATGGGGCACCCAGGGTGTGGATATAAATACCGAAATTGTGGCCACTTTCGGATCACTGCTGGTGTTAGGGCCACCCCAGCTCTAATCCCCCGAAGCGCCACCTCCTCTGCACGGGTTAGACCGTGGGGGAGGCTTACCGTACACGGAGGTATAAGAGCACGTGTACGGCGCCGGAGGTGCTCCTTTCCTGTTAAAAGCAGGGTGGCATTGTCTAATTTTATGAGGTTTGGCGATGTCGATGTCGAGTTTGATAGGCGGGTTGCAGCATCCACTTGGCTTTGAGCACTTAAAAGGTCACGCGGGGTCCATTCAATACGAATTGGATTTGGTATGCGAGCCGCTAGACTGTGTATGTTCTGGCAGATTTCCGGGCTACTACTAACTCGTCTAAGTAGCTTTGTCACCTGGAGGGCATCTGTACGTATGATAATACGGGCCGTGGGAAGCATGGGAATGGCGGTCACAGAGCGAAGCGCCTCTTGCACTGCAAGCAGTTCCGCACAAAAAGAAGATGGAGGTTCCGGTAATTGAAATGTTGACGTCTTGTTCAATGATTTGCTAGGACAGTAAACTGCTGTTATCACTTCACAGGCTTTGATGCTTGCGTCGACGTAAATTATAATGGAACCATGTGGCAAGCGGGCGTCTTGTTCCATAATTCGGTCGCGAAGTGACGACGCCGTTTCCTGTGTTCTTGGTCGGCGTAAATCAGTCGGCTTATTATCGCTCAGCTGTACAAAACGCCAAGGTGGAAGAACTGGCAGTGGCGGTGGTAGTAGTGAATGTTTCGAAGCATAAGCCTTCAGAGCACACGTTGCGTGAGAGAGTGTGGCCTTAAGCTTGCGTGCATCACGTCGTTGCTGCACCAGTTCATCTATTGTGTTTAGTTGTGCGTTTTCTTGGAGTGCCACGATTGGTGTAATGCGAGGGAGGCAGGTGATGACCCTCATTGCCTCTCGATTTATAGCCTCAAGTCGATTCCATTGTGCCCTTGTTAAATGCTGAAATTGGGCTTGATAAACAAGGCGCGGTTGCACAACTGCCCGCACCAACTGTCTCGCAACATCTGAGCGAGCGCCGCCCATTTTTGGAGCAATGCGTCTAATCAAACCCAGTGTCTGTAATGCCTGTTTTTTAGCGCCAGACAGCCATGTAGTTCCAGTTCCTGACTCATGAATTGTTAAGCCCAATATTTTTACTGTTGGACTTTCTTGAAGTGGGGTTCCGGATAGATGTAGACGAATAGGAGTTGCCGATAGTTTACGGCGGCCCCAGCGGTTGGCGACTGATATGAACGTAGTTTTACTGGCGGAAAGTTCAAGGCCAATGGAAGATGCATATGTGCACGTAATATCTAAAGCTGATTGCAGGGCCGATGATTGAGTCAGTAGGTCGTTGTGTGTGCTCCACACCGTGATGTCATCAGCGTATATTAAGAATTTAACATCAGAAATTTCATGTAACCGCCATGCAAGTGAGATAAACGCAATATTAAATAATGTTGGTGACAACACCGATCCCTGGGGTACGCCGCGAAGAGGGACAAATGATCCTATGGCCTCGTTATTGAGGCGTATTGCGAATTGTCTACTTTCAAGAAAAGATTTTACAAAATTGCGTACTCTAAGAGGTAAATGAAGCATGTCAATTGAGTCCAGAATGGCAGCATGACTGATATTATCGTAAGCCTTCTCTACATCCATGGCGAGGACGGTGCGTACATTGTGGCTGCGTGTTGATGATAATACGGAGGACGCCAAGATATCCAATCCGTCTTCTGTGCCTATAGATGGTCGAAAGCCTATCTGGGCCGGGTGGTAGAAACCGTGATGTTCAAGCCACCACGAGATTCGTGTGGCGAGAATTTTCTCAGCAATCTTGCAAATTGTTGCCGTTAAAGAAATAGGTCGAAAGTTGCTTAGGTCTGTTGGTGCTTTCCCCGGCTTTGGAATAGGGATCACAATAGCCGATTTCCAGCTGTCTGGTACATCGCCGTCCAGCCATACCTTGTTAATGGTGTCAAGGAGTTGAGGAAGTGCATCACCACTGAGGTTCTTGTAAACCTCGTACGTAATGGAGTCCGGACCGGGCGCTGTCTTTCGGTTGGCCTCATCTATAGCTGCAAGCAATTCGGGCATGGAGAATGGGCTCGCGATTCCCTCGGTGTCGGCAGCAGATGGCAGCTTGTCGACATGGGCTGGCATGCCCCACAAGTAAGTTCTTGTAACTGGTGCAGGCAACACGTCGTACTTGGGGAAAAACTTGCATGCTGCTTGTCTTGCGAAATCATTCGGAGACAAGTTTGCTGCAAAGCATGCTGTGGCCGCTGCATCAGGACGGCGACTACCGTGCTCCATGGCATGGAAAGTTCGCCAAAGATGAGCATTCGATGACTGTGTGGAGAACTGCTCGCACCACAGGTACCATTGTCGCCGTGAGAGATCACGCTCATACCTTCTAGCCTTAGCAGTAATGTAATTTAGTTTTGTACGTGCATGCGCAGAAGTTGGGTCTCTGGTTGCAGTCAATTCCGCTTGTCGACGAGCAGCCCACAAGTTGAGCAAAGGCACATCCGGTGTTGGTCGACCAACATCCACCCAGGTAATGGTTGTAGCCTCATTTAGTGCTCTTTTTATGCGGTCTAGAAGCGATGGTGCCGACTCCGCAGAGTGATTTTGAAGAATGGCGCGGAAATTGTCCCAATGAACAACTGTACACTTGCGGCGTAATCGTCGGGCCTGTGATGGATAGAGACCGATGACAATAGGATGATGGTCACTGCCCCAGGATTCCGGCTCTAAGTGCCACGAGGGGGTGCCGTTTCCTGACCACCACGTAAGATCTGGAGCGTTTGTTCCACTCCTAGTATGAAGCACAGTCCTTGTTGGTGTATCTGGATGGTTCAGGAGAATAAACAGCGCATCCTAAAGGCGTCTCGCACTCGCCTGCCGCGAGGACTTAAGGTGGGGTATCCCCAGTCCGGGTGAGGCGCATTGAAGTCACCACCAACTAAAACTGGACATCCCGGGTATTGTTGCCTAACATTCAGTAACCATCCCAGGTTTATGCGGGAGGGAGAGCCACCACCAGGTCTTACATAGACTGACACAACTACAACAGTTGTCTTACCAAATTTGACTGCCACTGCAACAACCTCCTGATATGAAGTACACCAATTTTCCAGAGCAAGGCGTACCTGAGGAAACCGTGTGTCAACATATACAGCCACCTTTCCCGGAGGAGTATCCGTGTGAACACGTCGATCGTCCATGGAAGGAGACACGTATCCACTGAAACCAGGAATGGGTGGCAACGCGTTGGTCTCCTGCAGTAGCATGGCCCATACATGAAGCTTGTTCATGCGAAGACGGGATTTCAGCTCTCCAACCTTTGTGGAGAGCCCTCTACAGTTCCACTGAAGCGCACCGCGATATCTTCTAGTCGCCATCTGTATTATGAGTCCAGATGTCGCAAAAGCACAGATGTCAGGTTATATAACTGAGTGACCATAAACCTCAGTAACGATTTCGAAGAGTTATCAGGCAGGGCAGCAGAAGACTTTTGGGAGTCAGTGAACGGCATGGGAGTATGGGACATAGTCGTTGTCGAGGCAGCTTTGATATTCGCGGTCTGAGATTCCGTTGCTGGCCTACGACGAGCAAGCAGTTCACGATGTTTGCGGAGCTTATAGACCTCCGCTAAAAGCCTTTCAATTTGGTCGTCAACTGCTGTCACATCGTCCTGCGGAGGTTCCGGCATGTCCTTCACGTTTGTACTCTGTTTGTAACGACGTTGTGCACTCACATTAGCGCTGTAAGCATGTGGTGGTATTACGCCTTTGCAGCTTGGATAAACGAGGCCTTTATATCTATGTCGTGTAGTATTTCGCATAATATGGTAGCTTACGGTTGTGTGCTAATGAGTAGGTGCGAGATAACAGAGTCGAAGTTAGGGTATTAGCGATAAAGCTGGAATCAAAGCACCGCTACGCAAAGCAGGACCCATTCTCGCTGTTGCGTCAGAACCTTAAAGGCAGAGCTTAAGTGTTGCGCCCATTTTTTACCGGCTAAGCATAGGTGGGATACAAGCGGTAAAAATGAACTCTACTTACGAGTACCAACACTTCGTTACGCTTAAAGGGACAGAACACTGGAATATAGGTCTCCAATTTCGTCCGGCTAAATTGAAAGATTGGTGTCTAAAATGTTCGATTCCATAACGGTATTGGTAGACAGGCTGTCGAACATTTTTACCGATAATTTTTCGATCGGTGCATGCACCCGTTTTTATGTAGCCCGACACTGGAAACCATGAGCAGTGACTGCGATGACGACTGATGGTCGACAAAAAAGACGTACCGAAATAAAATATTAATTTCACTTTCCAGACAGTAATCAGACATTTTTTGCGCCGAGTAACGCCCTTTTCAGTTTCACACTCAATGCTGTTACAGAACAATAACGCACGCCTCATCGACAAACGTTTTAGTGCTTTATTCGCTGAATCGCAAACACTGTGGTGCCATCTAGTGGTAAAAACTAAAAGCATACCTCTCGCGGTGCTAGGCCTCAGGTCATCCTCGTGAATAAAGGCTTATGAATGAATGAATGAATGAATGAATGAATGAATGAATGAATGAATGAATGAATGAATGAATGAAAGGAGAGATGATTCTTATTAAAAGACGTACTGGAGAGAGCGAAAAATATAATCAGTTATGACAAACACTCCTAAAAAGAAAAAAGAACAGTCTGCAGTTTCTCCTCTAGATAGTGCCTATGTTGTTTTTATGCGATTTTCAATGGCAAATAAAAATTATAAAGCCGGTTTTGTTTGATATTATAATTCTCGATCTATACTATATGGGGCAAGATCTTTTCGTCTCCCCCATAATCTTATTTTAGCCAGTGTTCTGTCCTTTAAGTTCCTCCTTTGAGTATGAAGCGAAAGCTTGTATAGCTCGCCTTGTTGATCCTTGTCCGATCATTTTATCATAGTGTCGTAAGCTACACATAATGTTAATGATTACCGGGCATACACGTGAATTCCCGTTTTAACAGAACCCTACGGCGCGTACCTGCAACACCTGCGGCTAACGTGTCAGACTCGGCATGCAAAGACTGAAGGGGGTTCCGTTTTGATCTCCCCGTCGCATTTCATGGGTGCTGCCGAAGTAGAAAGATCCTCCTATCTCGGCCATGTCATGTCCTCTTGTGACGTCGCAGTAGCCATCAACAAATGATTGATCACCCATGTCACGCGCTATCTACCACCCGCCAATGTCATGCTAGTAATGTTTTCGATAATACATGCCAACCATTATTGACTTTTTTAGCATAGCTGCCGACGTGAGTAGCACGTTCGCTCCCGGGCATATCACAAATTATTTTACAGGCCCATGCCACAGAGTTCCCTTTCGACTACATCCCCGTTATTCGCCGCCAGATCGGCCTATAGGTGGCGCCAGCGTCATTCCGATAGTTTGGATCGGCAGCCAGCGGCGCTTGCAGGAAGGCACGCGGCGTAGCTCTGCTTCCGAGTTTACGGTGGGTTTGATGGCAATGAAAACGTGCATGCTGCAATTCATTAGCAATTTACTATTCAGTGTTTCAATATTGCAGAAAAAAAATTCTGTGAATTCCCCTAATACAGCAAACGAATAGCGGATTTTAGGAAAACAAGGCACGCAACCACCCGTACTTTAGGTTTACTTGCATCGCCTTACACGCTTTTTGCGTTGTACCGCGCTCACTGACCTGATACTTGTGCCTGAAATGTACCACTTTTCTAATGTCAGCTTTGTTTCCCTTATTGCTTTTTCAACAGTGTACGCGTCTTTTATACGAGTTAGACAGGCTAATTTAGTATCAAACCCACGCAGATACAAGGTTCATGCTCTGGCCTGCTGTATTTTAGAATTAATCGAGACAGCCTGATTCATTATGTTGTGTTTGGCTCGAGGATTAAGCAGGTTAAATGTAGCAGTGGCAGCGTACTCCCCGGCGTAATTGCCGTAGACTGATAGCGCATCAACTCTGGCTAGACAAGCAGGCACAAGTATTCCCCGAAAATGAGATTACGCCGACGCTGTACAGGAAACCTCCTCGCACAGGAGAAGTGGCTGCTCACGTGTACAGCGCTGAGTGGTTGAGTTTGCCGAGCTCATAAAGAGATGGATGCTTCTTGCGGCCAATGTCAGAGAATCTGATAGTGTAGCACTGCGCCACTGACTATAAATGATTTCCTGAAACCGAGGAAAGTGTACGGTATTTATGATGTGTGTGATGTTGTAAAATGGTAAATTAGTATAATGATTTTTTGCAATGGTCAATACATTTCACAGCGTGAGAGAACTTTTAGACACTTGATAAAATCCACGACTATCAGCGATAAATGTTTATTAATGTTAAATGGCAAGCTACGAATCAGTCGCTGCGAAGACATTGCAGAAACTGCTCGTGGGCGCTTTTATGTTCTCGCAAGAAATTTTGAAGGATGAAGATGTCTTTATCAGCGTAATTATTGAGCACTGACTCAATCTTATGCCAAGCAAAATATTAGAGTTACTTCCAAAACAGGTGCCGGATATACAACTATCTCGAAAGAAACGGAGTTCACCTTATCATGCGACTATAGAGATGTATTCATTCCCGAACTAAGCACTGATAGTTAAGCCCGTATGAAGCTATTTTACTTCCTTGTCAGAAACAACGCGTTTGCTCGGAAGACAGTGCTTAGACGAAAAGAAATGCTGCTGATTATAATGGGCTACCAGTGAAGTACATTGATCTAGGTGTATTATGTATATTTAGTTTAACAATTAGGTGCTGGGACGATATGTCTCTCAAACATTCGAGCATTTCTTTAAAGTAAACTGTGCTCACTACCATTGTTACAAATGCGCAGGAGCTTTCAATGGCAAAAAAAAAAAAAAAGAAGTGCGTATGGTCCCGGGTTTAACGCACCAGATAAGCGACATCGGCTAGGACGGAGGATGAAGCGGCGGCCTTCGGTGTCGTTGACTACGTGCGATTGTTTAACGTGCGATTGTTTAACGTGCAGCCCAATCCCACATTACAGGACCACCTTTTGAAACTTTCATGATTGAATCCTTTCTCGAAATTAGCATTCGAGTAGAATACCAGTGAGACGCCGCGATGGTAGTTTAACAAAAAAAAAACGAATAGAAGAGGAGGTACTCAGAGAATTTTATCACACATACAGAAGACACACAGTAGCCTGTTCAAACTGCAATCTATGCAGCAGTCCGCGGTCGCATGTTTCAGTAGCTTCGGTATTCCAAACGGAAACGGGAATATACGATTTTAGAGCGTTCGCATAAAGTTGTATTCATGGCAGCAACCTGTTTTGCTTTGACACGGCGCCTAACGACAGCACCGCTTCGTTTGAGACGCCGCTTGTAAAAGAATCGCAAGGGCCAAAGACCGCGACTTCTGATGTCCTTATCTAGCATCACATACTCGATATGGACAAGTATTTTTTTTAATGGAGCGTGGGATGATAGATTGTTCACATTTATTTTCAAAGAGGTAGATAGGTAACCTAAAGCGCACAGCAACCGCGAAACAAACCAAAAACACTCTTGTACACGCCGCATGCGCGGACGTGAATCACTGCGGGCTGCACGCTGCGCGAACACGCATCCACACTGAGTAGAGTTCGCCGCTGTGCCGCAAAGTGGTGACTCTGCTTGACCTCGAAGGCAATATCCGAAAACAGCGCCACATTCTGTTGCGGCCTCCTTAAGAACTACAATGACTGCGTTGTGTGGTTGTCTAAAGCCTGACAAGTGCTCATTGTCAACTGTCTAATATTTATAGGGGAACTCGGCCCACCTATCTGGATGTGGAAAATTTCCCTACATACAACATTGCCCTGTGAAGCTGAAGACAATGTCATCCACCGTTAGAAAGATCCCTGGGACAGCACAGGTTTTTGCAGTAGAAAGAGCGTATGGTTTTGAACACATTGAATGTCTACATACAAATTAGGCTAAACATATCGGTGTTAACAAGTACTTCTCCGATACCTCTCTACTTAGCCCTGTACTGTGCCAGATACGGCGAAATCATTCTTGCGAACTTCCCATTCTTATTCGCCCACAAATTACCGCACACTAAGCAGCGTGAAAAGGAATGGTGTTTACACAGTTCCTCTACACGACATTTTAGACGCACTACATATTTACTATAGTCCCTGCTCCGAATTCAAGACAAATACATTAGGCTTTCCGTCGGCAGCTGTTGGGATGGAACGCACCACAATAAAACGCCGCAGAGTTTCTGAGGTTGAGTCCACTTTTACAGGGAATTCTATCCCATCGTTGTTCACCGGCCTTGCCAGACATCGGCCTCAAGTGGCGATCGATTACCTTAACTGAACTGCTGATGGAAATGGTTATATGCCTCTCAACCTGAGAAACATCTTGATTTCCTCCTGGAATACATCCTACTGTGGCTTTTATTTCAATTCAAAAAGAGCAGGGAAAGAATGCTAACAGCTGAAATAATGCAATTTCTCCGGCACCTTACGAGGACAAGTAACTTGAGGGAGACTGCGCACAATCTACAGACTACGGCCCTCTGGAGTCTTTCATTGCAGAGACGTTTTTCGTGTGTGCCGACGCGAAGCAGACTTAGGCAACAACCATAACCTGCGGCGTCTTCGCATAAAATACTGATGCATAGGAAACCCTGCAAACGACGCAGTTAGCCTCTTCGAAGCAGAGAAGCATGCTCGACATCGTGCGGCCTATTGCCTTCGCACAAGAACGGACGATGTCGCCGCCTAAATGCAAGTAGTACCATAGTGCCCAAAGCTACACCCACGGCGGTGCGGCCCAGAGTGTAGGTAAGCCAGGTGACGCCGTCTGTGTGTTGACACTTATCTGCTGACGGTAATATAGCAGCGTACGTTCTAGATATAGAAAAATGCTTCGACACATGGGCCAGCTACACTACGATATCGTTTTCGATGGAAAGACGTCATCCCAGCTGCAACGTGCACTCCTGGAAAAGTGCTCGCCAACTACAGCGAGTGCAGCCACGAGATCCTAAACAAACAACGAGGAAAAGCGCGACAAAAACAGAGGAACAAGTTCCAAAGGAGCGCGTGACCTAAAACTGCACAAAGTGGCTATTCAGACCCATACTCAGCTCCTGGCATAAATTAGCTGCGCACCACGAATAACATGCGTCATTATCCGCCCGGTAATTTTGTGCCGGGGAACTGAGGTGCGCCATGCAGTTCCGCGTTGAATGCAGCTGTAACGCTGCACCTCTGTCAATTGTCGCGAAATGTATTTATGAGGGAATAGTGTGTTATTGATGAAGCTGGCATAGGCGTAACGTAATAAGTGCTGGTGGCGCCGCGCTCTAGCGCTTCCTTTCGCTTTCCTCTTTGTCAAACTCTGAGCATTACTCTTTGTGGTGCTCGTTGTCCATACCGACGACTGTTACAAAAATTTGAATTCTTCCAGTTCTTGCGGAAAAGGCAACACCCTTACCCGGAATGCAGCTACTAATAAAAAGTACTCTTCAATCGTCACCAAGTCCTAAAATTCGGGATTATAACTTTTTGTATAAAGAAGGCAACATTACTATAAATTCCCAAATACACCTGATTAAAAACTATAAGCAAATTTGAATGCGACACTCTGATATGTGCAAACGCATTGCCTGAGCCGGTGCAAGCAGCCAATACAGTGATGCGTGCAGGATGCACCATGTTTTGCTGCATGCATAGGCGCTGTCCTCCGTTACCATACCACGGCCTACTGCCTTTGAACTCGTGCCGTTGCCTAAAACTCCGAGTAACTACATGTAATAGCTAGATAATGCACGACTTTCAAGTGCTATCCATGTATCAGCAACTACGGCGTCTACAATTGCGTAAACCTCGTGACGGCACATACACACTCTTCGGCGCCCTCCGCGTTTTGTGGCAAGAGTGACCTTGCCCGTCGCGATAGTCTGGAATCCATTGCAGCGTCCTTAACGACTGAGTGACCGTCACCATTGTGGCTGGGAAAGGAGCCTTCTACCGGGCTCCTTTCCCAACCGGGAGGGGAGGGGGGTGAGGCGTTATCCAGCAGCAGCTACAGCATCTACAGTTGCATCGCAAGACAGCACACAAACGCTGTTCAGTGCCGTCCGCGTTTGCTTCGAAAGAGCGCAGTTATGGTGACTAGAGGGGAAGGTGACTAAGCGTCTTCTAATTATCATAGCGCAGTGACCTCGGATGCAGCCAGCGTATCTGGCGACAGCAGCAAAAAAGACTGAACTTGGCAGTGCGTTTCAGTTCAGTGTCCGGGCTCCGTCGCAAACAGCTGCTGTTCAATTTCATGCCGCAACTCTCCGAGCAATATATTTTTTGTTGTAAGCTTGCTTGCTTCTTTATAATTCACGCCACGTAACGCATCACCCCTACGTCTAAAACCACATCTGCGCATCATGCGAAGAGCCGAGGCAGCTGCCGCGTCTGGTGAACAGAATTCTTTACTCATCATTGTGATTCATTAATACTTGTAGACAGTGGTATCATGCATTCGCAGCTCACGATAGGCACGTTCAGCATGACTGGTGGTCATGCTTCGCCTTTGCTTTTGTTCAGAACGGCGTGCCCAAAATCTTTGAGGTGCCCGCCATGCACCGAGTTGACCCAACCAATCGCTTTTCGCCCCTTCAGTACGCTTGTGCTTCTGTTTTCCTCTCGCATTGATGTTGTCAGCCATTTTAGAGCGTTGTCTCCACTTTATCCAGTCGCGAGTTTCGTGTTATGCCTGCACCTAGTACCTCGTGCGTTTCACAGGTGGCGCCCGGTGCATGCATGTTACTTCCTCTCGCCCTGCGAAGCAAACGGCGTCGTCTTCAGTTCGCGCTGCGCAGCAAACGTCGTCGTCTTCACCGTCGTGGCCAAGCACGAAAGCACTAAGCTATCGCTCCAGCCAATTACGCCTCGTGTAAAACGGCAACGCAATCTCGCGCTGTATAGTAAACGTCGTCGTCTTATGAAGTTCCATCCCCGCCGCTCCTTCATTTCACCTAGATAAATACGCCACACACATACACCATCTCACTAAAGACAGAGACCGCAGCCGTGCCATACAGGCCGCTGCTGGCAACATCGATCAACTAGAAGCCAGATTGGCCTTTTGCCGAAAAGCTTACTAAACGGAAGCGAGCAAAGATTGAAGCGGCAGCAGTGACGATGGCTGTGACCGATGACTATATAGCGCTCGTGAAATTTGGTTCGAGGATTATTAGGCCGCTACAATTTTGGTCGCTCTAAGCACTTCCACTGTTTCTTCCTCTTCTTTTTTCGGCAATGGCGTCAATTTATTTTTCGACACTCGTGCATAGATTGTCAATCCTGTACTTGTGCATCATAGTTTCTTTTCTTGCTTCTGCGTCCTCCTTTGCTTCCACAAAGCCATCATTTACATACTTTCATCGTAGGCGACTGCGTTTTTGTGTTCGAATATGAGCCAGAGTTTGACTACAAAGAAACCAATTAAGATATGGGCAAACTGTTTTTCACGATTTTGCATGGCTTTTCTTGGCTATTTGCCAATGAGAGACTAGCACAGAGGTTTGCAGAGATCATTGTCTAGTTTGAGTATCGGGAAAAGCAATGGCTTACTATTGTCACGAGCTGGTGACGATTCCGAAACCAGCAACCGAAACGACTGGCGTTGGACTGAATGAACTCTTTATTGGGCTGACCTGCGCCCGCAAAACAACTAAATAACTCGGCAGCAGCAATAAAAGCAACGCCCTCGTCGGTCGTCGAGCAATGAACGGTCGTTTCATTCCCCTTCCGCTTAAAGTGGGTGAAGAACCATCTAGATAATTAGCCAAAAGAACCCAGAAACATCTCAAACGATACAGAAACAGTTGTTCTGCGCCATGATCATTCGAGGAAAATCTCGGAGCGTCTCGCGCTACAAGGAAAGTAATAAAGCCACGTCTAGCAACAACGAGCATGAACAAGCAACGCGTACAGTGCCGATCCGTGCGTTACAATCACAGAGATAAGACCACGTGGTAGCGGCTGTTGAAAAGGGAGAAATAAAGATTGGAACAATTCGCGGCAGTATCTTATAGGGGAGCATTCTGGCGGTAAATATATTGAACCACTATGCCGTCTCTTTTCCTGCCGCTGTTTTCTTTCTTTTGCATGAATTTCCACCGCGATTCCATTATACTCAATTTCTAGGCTATAATGCTATGTGATCTCTGGGTGTAATGTTCATGCGTGCTACTTCACCATCTCCATTGCTCTGTTTGTTCTTTTTGTTGTTGTTGTTTGATTGATTGATTGATTGATTGACTGATTGATTGATTGATTGATTGATTGATTGATTGATTGATTGATTGATTGATTGATTGATTGATTGATTGATTGATTGATTGACTGACTGATTGATCGATTGATTGATTGATTGATTCTTTAACAAATAATTTTATACTGGCTTATCTCTCCCCCCCATGCAATACCCCCAGCGGGCCTTTAGGATATCTGAATAAATAAATAAATAAAAATAAAATAGCTCATTCTCGAAGGAAGAAAAAACTTCGCTAAAGAACAACGATAACACGAAAGAACGAGCACTGTGCCTTTGGTATCATTCCTTTCCCCTCGTCGATGTCCTTTAGCGCAGTTTTTTTCTTTCGTCCAGTATATGCGTATCACTTCTCGGTGGATACATACAATTCACGACATACAGTCAAAGCTTTGGTTTGATTTGTGGGTTTAACGTTCCAACGCGACTAAGGCTATGAGAGACGCGCTGTACGCATATCATCAGTTCGAATTCCTAAGGCAAACCAACCTCCAACTCGACTAACAGAAAGATACTAGGGAGAGAACTGGTATGAAACCACTCTGAATGCTTCGCAAAGTACGGTTGCGTTACAGTTCAAATAAAAAATCACCCTTTATACAAGCCTATACAACGATGTCTGTTGATGATTCCTCGCCTCTTGTATCTTCCACTGCGAACGCATTGTTTTCTTAGCCATAAAAATAACAATAGGATGGTGCATTATCAACTGAGTAATAGTGCGTAACTGAAAAAGAACAGTTCGTGCCTCCGATTAAATAGTACGCGTGGTGCAGCGACAGCTGGAGAATGTCTTTAACCATACTGACATTTATCTACTTAATTTGCAAGCACTCCTCGTTTTGAGACACATTGTTCTGCAAAATGCATTAAACAGGCAGCTCTTTCTTTTCCTAGCGAGAAAGACGTAGGTGCCTGTATAGACACGCAAAAAATTCTGAATTATTAAATACGCTTGAGTCATTTCTGAAAACGTTTTTCAGAATCGATTTCATAGTTTTATTGCGTAATTAAACACACTTTCTCAAATTCGCAGGTGCTGTTGGTTACCTCTGGTGCATTGGTCTTGGTGAAGAGCGGTTTAGCCCTCGTATGCATCGAGAACTGCGAATATCTGAGTACTTCTACGCTGCGCAAAGTGGGATCAGACTTTGCCATGGCAGTCTGTCTTGTAAGTCCCACTTCCATGTCTCAATGTCAACTGTACTTTCATCTGCGTACATTCGCGGCTGATTTCGCAACAGCTTGACATTTATTGGAGCTTTCCAGTTGGCATTTTCGTTCTAAAAGAATAGCATAGGTAAGTCCCAACATGATGCTTAGTATTGAATGCCTATTTGTCTCCCCACTTTCCTCTTTCAGAACTCATTCTCCTAGCGTCGTGTAATATTACACAAGTTCGATTCACCACAGCTGAAATCACCAGTGACAGTGCAACATTTACACATGCATACGGCAGCTCACAAATGCGTTCTACCGAGCACTATTGACAATGGGGTTTTTATTATATATTTAAACTTAAACACGCATAAAGAAATAAACCTACTGTAAAATTTCAGGTTTTAGCTCATACCATTTTCCTACTGTATGTGGGAATAATTCTGATTTCTTATTGTAGCACTGAAACACAGCGCACTCCACTGGAGTGCTTGGCGCCACTGACATTGCTTATGAGTCTATGAAGCTCGTCTTTAAATAATCTCCGTAACCTTCATTGGCATGCGAAACATGTGCCAGAAATTTCCTTGTCCACCTACTCTGAGCTAGAATTTTTTCCAGCAGTAAAAAAACTGCGACGGGGAATACTTTTGGTTGTTAAGTATGTCAGCAAATAATCCGATTCAATCATATGCGCTGCCTTCCCCGGTTTGCATCGCAGGTGCTATTGCCTGCGATTGTGTGGCGACGCTGGAGGCGATGCCTTCCGCCATCGGCATTTGTAGTGGCTCTCCTGGGGCTGCTGTCCACAGGGTGTGTGCTCGACACCTTTCTGCAGTTCTCTGCTATCACCCAACGGGAGGTAAGGGCGACAATCCTGCTGCTTTAATTCACATCGAAACACTTTTCTTCATCAAAACTTTTCGATCTTTATCGTAGTCTAATGCTTTGGCATTTAGCGTCAGCGTTCTGTGGCCTGATCTAATACTGCTTTCAGGGCCGTTATTAATGTTATCTTTAGAGCATATGTTTTAATTCAAAGCAAAAAAAAAATGCAAACACAAACACATGGATGAAAGCAAACAGGCGCACAACAACGCTGCTGTCACCCAAAATGCATGTCGCCAAACCTGCTATCATCAACTGTAGAAATATCCTGATACAACTAGTCAAGCAACCTGATTTAAAAAATAGCATTTGCTGGACCACGTCGTGAATCGTACACGTGCTGATTATATAACCCTCAGATCCAGGGCCACATCGTGCTTCACGCACTTGCTACGGTAACCGCACACTATCTGTGGCAAACATTTCCCAGCTGGTGACACTATGTGCACATTCAGCTCTAGCTTGCTCACTGAACCTCGTTCTGATCCAGCGCTAAAGTCACAGGTGCGATGCCCTAAGTTTTGGTTTCTTTTTAGTACAAACGCAGTAGGCCACAGAAACCATTTCCTTTCCTCACATTACGAGAACACCTGTACGAGGTCGGTGGCAACGATGGTTTATTCCTTAACGTATTTAATGCTCTGACCTCCGGGTCATTTAGGAATTGCAGTTATAGTTCGCACACATCAAAATTTTTCTTTGTTTTCATAACCCTGAGTAAAACTAAGGCTTACTTAGTCAATCTTATGAAATCATTTTTTAGGGCACAGGAAAAAAAACTTCTTGAATGACAAAGTAAAATATATGAACCGCTTTTCTTCTATACCTATATATAAATGCCTCTATTTGTTTTATTTTTTTACAGTTACTGCTAGTCCCATGAGGGAGGGGGGGGGGGGCTGTAGCAGGATTGAGGAATAATGGCTAACAATACAACACATAACAATAACAAAGACATAAACAGTTCAGTTCAGTCGTGTCCGACTCTTCGTGACCCTATGGACCATATCACGTCACGCTTTCCGGTCTCTCACTATCTTTCTAACATCACATAACTTCATCTGCAGCGCCTTGAGGATGCCATCTAACCATCGCGTTCGCTGCCTACCCCTTCTCCAGTGACCCTCAACCTTTCCCAACATCAAATCTTTCTCCAGCGACTCCTTTTTTCTCATCAGATGACCAAAGTAGCTGAGCTTTAACTTTAGAATTTGACCCTCCAATGAGCAGTCAGGGTTTATGGTCGACAATATCGAGTGATTTGATCTTCTGGCAGTCCAAGGAACTCTCAAGAGTCTCCGCCAGCACCACAATTCAAAAGCGTCAATTCTTCGGCGGTCAGCCTTCTTCACAGTCCAACTCTCGCATCCATACATCACAACTGGAAAGACCCTAGCACGAGTTATACGGATCTTGGTTGGGAGACTAATGTATCTGTTCTTTACTAAGCGGTCAACGCTAGCCATGGCTCTCTTTCCCAGAAGCAGGCTTCTCCTAATTTCATGGCTACAGTCTCCTTGGGGGTAATCTTGCAGCCCAAGAAGACAAAATCTGTCACAGCTTCCACTTCTTGTCCCTTGATGATCCAGGACTTGATAGGGCAAGCCGCCATGATCTTTGTCCTTTTAATGTTCAGTTTAAGCCCAAACTTGTCACTCTCTTCTTGTACGCGCATCAGAAGACTCTTGAGTTCTACTTCACTTCCTGCCATTAAAGTGGTATCATCCGCATATCTAAGGTTGTTGATATGTTTTCCAGCAATCTTCACTCCAGCTGAAGACTCGTCCATACCGGCCCTCCTCATGATGCACTCATCATGTAGGTTAAACATGCAGGGCGACAATATGCAGCCTTGTCTCACTCCTTTCTCAATCGGAAACCATTCAGTAAGACCATGCCCAGTTCTGACTGTGGCCACTTGCCCTTCGTACAAGTTCCAGAGGAGACTGATCAGTTGAATTGGAACTCCCATCTCTTGGAGAGCTTGCCACAATCTGCTGTGGTCTACGCAGTCTAACGCTTTCGCATAATCAATAAAGCAGAAGTAGATGGGTTTCTGGAACTCTCTTGCTTTTTCCATGATCCAGCGAAGGTTGGCAATCTGGTCTCTAGTTCCTCTGCCCTTGCGAAACCCAGCTTGCACGTCCGGAAGCTCCCGATCCACATACTGCTGCAGCCTACCTTGGAGGATTTTCAACATCACCTTAGTAGCATAAAACAGGGGCATAATAAGTTAAGCTGGAGAAATGCATGATCGTGTTAAGAAAAAAAAACTTTACCAAAACGCAACAACAGATGTATTCAGCTACGCAAAGCAATCATAAGCATTTCTTATGATACTTCAGGGTTCTATTTGGAATACAAATCTGTAAAAGTTGCTGACAAATTGTTAATATATGGAGAATTCAAAAGGCCTTGGGACAAAGAGCTGCATTCCTGTATTGCATACGGAAAAAAAATGAATAATGGAATGGGTCTATGTGGAATCTGTATTCCTCCAGGTATTTCTGGCTCTGTGCCTGATAGAACTCGTGCTAGAAAAATACAGATACTTGCAGGTATTTTTGGGGCAGTGCCTGGTAGATCTCGTGTTAGAAAGAGACAGATACTTGTGATGTTAATTTTGAGGGAAATATTGAAGAGCTGGAAAAGAATTTTTGAGCGCAGGAAGAACTTGGAATCGACGGCGAAGTATCCCGTGATCACTACGTGAGGTCAAAACGCATTTTTGTCGGGTGGAGATTTTATTTAATAACAATACCCGAAAACGCACTGTCTAGGTTAAAACTATTCAAGAATTTTTTCAGCGATAAACTGTAATAATAGTGTGGATCTCATTGCTCAGAGTGAAACGGGCGAATTGCAAGCTCAGGAGAAGTTTTTCTCTTGACACCCATGCTAAAATAGCAAATCTTCCAGCAGAAAGCTATCACTATGCTACCTTGAAATGGGAAGTGAATCCGCTCCGCTGAAACTGAAAGAAACAGTGAGAAAAAGCCTTGAAAAGAAAGCACATAACTTGTGGCGGTACTTTGGATGCATAAGAAAAAAAGTGACAGGTCGGTATTAAGTACCTACGGCAACCTAAACGTTCTCGTCGACTACAGGCCTATTCTTTCAAATTGCGAAAACGGAAGCAAGCGATGTGGATGCGGCAAAAAGCATAAAAAGTCTTAAGTTAAATACGGGAGACGGGCAATATACAGGGTCCAAGCTAAATTTAGCCAAGGGTAAAAAATAAAACATTTTAGGTAGGCCACGGAAACCATTTGCATAGATCTGCCAGCCGTCTTGCACACACAGGCAATATTGCTTTGCAATTCATTAATTAGTAATTAAGATAACTTTCCTAAAGTAATAAATATTGAGTTTATAAAACAAATGTGGTTCGAGATGTTAGAGAGCACCTTCAAAAACCCCCCGTCCACACATTTGTGGTAAAAAAAAGCGTCAAGTGTACCTTTTCTGAGCACCAAAGAAAGCCCGCGAAATACAAAAAATCACGTGACTGGCGCATTCTCGCGCCATGATTGTGGTGCTCTCGACCATGGTTTGAGTGAACAAAATCAGCTGCGGCGTGGCTCCATAGCTGCGTTGCAGCGGCAGGCTGTTATACCAGCGATGATTTCTTCGCCCGCGTCAGGCAGTTGGTGCACGTGACTGTGCAAGTTGCAGGGAGCTCGCCGCGCTCGCTGCGACCGTAGTCAATAATACCAGCCTGCGGGGTCTTCATTTCTCTAAATCACATCTATTGACTTCAGACAATATTTATCAAATTAGAAAAGTTCTCTACATACAAACTAATTATTTCCAAACCGAAAATAGTTTGTGATGCGGTAGTGTTGGTTTATTCGTTAATTTTATATATAATTTCGATGCTAACCAATACAGCTTTCTTTCGTTTCCTTCCAGTCCATAATACCGTCGGAGAGAGGGCTTCGTGAGACATCTACTGTAATGAGTTGCCTTGTGGTGGCTTCTGTGATCGGCTGCTTCTTACTGTCGCAACTTAAAGATTTGGTCATCAAGAGACCTCGAACTCAGGTCAGTTATACTGCACGTTAGTCCTGGCTGCTCATGTGATGAACGAGCCAAACCTAACTAAAGATTGTAAAGGGCAAAGCGCATCGCTGTTTAGGCAATGGACACACCCTTTAATAGAAACCGACAGTGCAACTTTTTTTTTTTACATTGCCGAACTTCCTTCTTCATCATAACGCTCACTGATCACTAGAACGCATGTGAGATGGTGCCTAATATACATATTCGTCCTTCCTTACCCATACAACTTGTTCATCCAACAGCAACCTCCCATGTTGTCGTTTTCTTTTTTTACTTTTTTAACGTCAAAACATGTCAACGCACGGCTCAGCACAGGCAGTGATATATCACTTATTTTGTATGAGATTCAAGCACAATGCGTTTTACGGAAACCGCTTTGTAAAGCTAACTGGCATGCCTCTCGTGTACTCTTCACTAGTGTTGCATTTCAGAAGCGCATCCGGCTAATACTAGATTAGAGATGTAAATCATTTGTAACGCGACCGAGAAGCTGCAATGCGTCGCATGTTTGTCAACATACGGTCTGTTTTATTTTTCGTAAACAACAGTTCCTGTTCGAAAACATGGTCCATATTCGTCCCGTATTATAGTTTCTTCTTTTTATGCACCAACAATTAATCACTACTCCCTTCAAAAGGTACTATTACATTTTGAACAGTTACAGAACACCGCACCATCCAACGCTGTAAGGAGACAAGAATGATTTAAAGTTTTGTGTGTTGAACACAAGTATAACTATAAAATTTACACTCAAGGGTGCTTTAAAAATTCGGCTTAAGGCATAATGGGAGGGCGTTTTTACTCTTTCAACACTTCTGAATAAATGGGTATTGAAAATTCTCAACAAAGAAGAAAAAATAAAAAGTGTTGATCTCTTCACTCGGACCGATGCATGCAATGTATTAAATTTTCGTTCAGTGTGTGGAAAAATCTTCTATCTTCCAATATACTTTTCTTTTTTTTGACGGCCTGCAATGCGTATACGTACGCGATTATATTTCCATGAATAAATATTAGTGAACACCTTAAACACTGAGTTAATCTTTCAGCACATTAACTTTGATATTATCATTTCTGAAACTGTTATGTGTGCATACAAAAATGAATGTGGCTTCTTCCTGGAACTGCAGGAAATTATAGACGAGGACACATCATCGGTGCTTGGTCGCCAACTCATTACGCTGCTCTTCCCGTGAGTGCGACTTTAATTTTGTTCACTTCTTCAATTTCCGAAATCTAAATTGAAAAGAGCGCTTTGAATCAGGAATGCAGATGTATCAATTAATCAATCTGGCGTTGCGCCTGTAGCGCTCATCTTCATTGATAGCCACCGTCTTATATGCTCACTAATGCTCCTATCGCCGCAAAGCTTCCTCACCCGGCAGAAATTCTGCCCATGAATTTTAGCTTTTCTGTTTTTCAATTCCCGAATTAGTATGCTGTTCGAATTAAAACTCAAATGTTAAATATTCCAAATTTTTTCTATGTGCTTTCAACCAGGGTCGCTGGCAAGCTCATTAGACGCTTAGCTCAAGCATGGTCGCTTCATGTTGGAACGTTCTATGATGAAGCAAGGGCAGAAAAGAAACTGAACCTCTACTATAAAAATGCAAGGAAGAACGACGGAAGCCTTTTATACGTTTCACGTGCAATTCGGAAACATAAGACCAGTAGAAATTTATTGCAGAATGATAGCGAAGTATGGTAACCGCTATTCCACTATTTATCCAGTTAGCTAAGGATCTGGAATGTTTAAATGAGGAGTTAGCGATAAACGCTTCTGGTTGGTTAAAATACACTGCGGAGAAAGCAAGACTCACCAATAAGAGTGACATTAGCTGAAGCACACGAAGACAATAGTCAACATTCACTAAGGCAGGAGGACGCAGTGCTGATTTACAACGTAGATTAATTGGGGAAAATGAAGACATATATATTAAGCTGGAGGGTCATGCCGTGTCGCTGAAGTCAAAGG
Source organism: Amblyomma maculatum (assembly GCF_055883805.1). Lineage (NCBI taxonomy): Eukaryota > Metazoa > Arthropoda > Arachnida > Ixodida > Ixodidae > Amblyomma > Amblyomma maculatum. The sequence goes on from NC_139352.1 coordinate 41,187,445, forward strand.
ACGCATGAAGACGCAGTCTGAGCCCACGTTCTATGAACTGCCTTCCGCCTCTTCAACAACTTAACGCGAGCGCCCACTTTCTTGAGCTACTGCGCCGGAATACGAAAGAACGAAGAAAGCACTTCAAGTCCAATGGCATGCCACCGATTTTTGCTGGTGATTGTAGCGTCATCTGGTAAACTGTTTTGAATGATGCGAAACAACTCCTGCCAGCCCTCGGCTGTAAGACCCTGAGCCCAACGAAGCTACCACTAATTGTTTGCTTGCTGTTTATAATAAAGGCGGTATCGAAACAGTGAGCATTTGTGAAGAAAAGCGTAGTATTTCCAAGAAAACACTTGCGATTGCTGGTGCGAAAAACTAATCGTAGAGGAGCCTTAGTGTCGGTTTATTCATTTAATATTAAGACACTAATTCCTCATTAGCCTCCACCCAAGCCCAGTCATACGGCTACAGAGCTGTTATACGACTCTCACAAGAACTTTATTATTAGAAAATTGACCTGGCACAAGGATCAGGCTTGGGTTTCCTCCAGCCATCCGGAAAGTTCGCTCTGCTAGCCGAGCTAATACTGGGGTCTAGCAGATCAGGCGGGATCACAAAGAGAATTAAACAATAACTCGGCGTGGGAGTGTTGTTGTACCAGGGTTTGTGAGACGAATCCAGTAAGATAGCGTAGATTTCCGAGTAATCATTTAACGAGAATTAAACCAAACGCTCTGGACACGCTACCCGCGAACGCAATCGGAGCCAATCAGTGGGCTTGCACTGTAAATCGCTTGTAGCAATTCATACCTGTTCACATGCAACAGGTGGAACAGAAATAATGTAACGCTATAAGAGCTCGGTGATCACATTTACTTTAAGGGGATTGCTTTGCACGAAGCCGAGCCGCCAGGGAGGCAGCGCTAGCTCTTCTAGCATCACCGATAGCGCATGCCGATTCCATTTCTTAATTTCCACCCTCATTCGATTCAGGGATTCTGCTCCATGAAAATAATGCTCCTTCGACTATGGCGAAATCTGAAAGCAGTATCGGGACAATAATCGAGCCTTGGTCACCTGTACATGGCCTTCCGTTCCTAATATACAGCTGCAAGCATGCAATATTTCACCTTAAAACCTAACACAGGAAACGCCCATCTTGCTAATAAACCCCCCACAATGTGTGTGAACAGGCCATCCCTGGAAAACTGTGCTCTTAGCCAAGGAGCAACGTCGAAGCGGAGCTGACGCATACAATCCTCCCTTGAAAGCTGAATTTCGATGTCACCGCTCAGATCTTGTTTGGCTTCGATTGTATCGCGTCCCCTTCAAGAAATTTGCAAGGAATATGCAGCGTCGTGGCAGTGGTGGCCAATTTGTTTTCTTGCTGTAAGTTTTATCGGGCGCTGTCACAACTAGCAGAAGAGCAATACTAATTAACTCCTCCGAACACATTACTCAGCACACGTAACAACAGTTTGGTAGCCCGTTCATAAAAGATCGTGCGGAGAAAGTTGGTTCACTTGAGAACCTATAAGGCTGGGTCGCTGTCCTCACTTGGTCGGAATAATTTGGTCTGAGCAAAGAAAGAAAGAAAGAAAGAAAGAAAGAAAGAAAGAAAGAAGGAAAGAAAGAAAGAAAGAAAGAAAGAAAGAAAGAAAGAAAGAAAGAAAGAAAGAAGGAAGGAAAGAAAGAAAGAAAGAAAGAAAGAAAGAAAGAAAGAAAGAAAGAAAGAAAGAAAGAAAGAAAGAAAGAAAGAAAGAAAGAAAGAAAGAAAGAAAAGAGAGAGAGAGAGAGAGAGAAGGAAAGAGAGGGGGAAGAAGGAAAGAAGGATATTGACATAAAGAATAGTTGCCTTGCAGTGGCCGGTAGCTCGACTGGACGCTGCTACACTGCCTTATAAATTTCTCTTGAAAGAAATGACCCAAACCTACATCCTCTGCCTACCCACGGTGTGAGAAGATAGCAATTTTCATCTCGTTGTATAGGCTTTCCAGCCTAATTTCGATGCCCCCTCTCCCAAAACGAAACCATTCTCTCGAGAAAAGGCAGGCCACCCTACTTAGCGATGACCATAAACTCTAGAAATGGCTGTGAACCGGGTCATCGAAGCGGCGTCGGCCATTGATCCCACCCATATTCGATCATTAATAATTAACTAAATGTCTGTTCCCCCTCTCTTCCTGATATTTTTCTCACTCACAGCCCGCAGTAATGCCCCTAACAGCTGAAAGAGAGCTGAACGATGCTGAGCCATTAAGCTGTCTCTTTATAACCTTAAAGGCCGACTCCAACTCTGCAGCTCTTGCGCCGAGTTTATGAGTGCTATGAATTTGCGACGCTTCAATAAAGCCTACAAGTGAACAAAGGTAACTGATTATTACAATTTTTCTCATTTTTATGTCTCTCATCACTTGGCATATTCGCGCTATAAGGTATGATTCCTTTAGTGCTTTGATCTGGTAGTGTATATACATCTCCCGGGGCACCATTCAAAGAATGATATATCTCAATGTTTATGATAACGTTTGCGCAGGATTTTCGCGGATATAATAAGGAAAAGACCGTTGGCACAGCTACCCTTGCTACGGAGAGGTGTGAGATGCAAACCACTGGTGCAGACTCTAGCAGCCAAATTACGTGGAAGGTAAGTTCCCCCATCACGGGTTTTTCGTATTTCTCATCAGCTAAATTATCAGCTAAGACACAAAGTGTTGAGCGTTAGTAAAGGAAATATTGTCATGTCACAAATGCTCTCAGCGTCTGTGATGTGTACTGGGACCATGAAACAGTGAAACCTCTCGACTATTTTCTTAGTAGAAAACCTCCCTTACAACATAAAACCCCTTCAACTATTTCATAAGGGCGCTAAGGTTGAACCACGACTTTTCGTCTCTAGCTGTTGTGAAGCATACTTAGACCAAAGAAACATGTTCTAATGCTTCATCTATCCACCATCTATATAAGCTCTTCCTAGCGCTTCACCAATACCTAAATGCCAGCAATGAAAAACGCTCTGTCAGGGCGACGCAGTCATGACATACTATTTGCACTGCAGCGGAGGGCCATTAGAGCATTATATAAGGAAAGTTTAGACACCGTAACGTTCATGGCAGCACATAATATCCTACCTTTCCAGGATAAATATAAGCAGAAATTATCTGTGTACGTATTTTCTGAAGTGTCGAGCAATTATAATAGATTTTCTAGTCATTATCTAAATAGGGATACTGGTCACAATCTGTAGAGGACTTTCATTGTTGTAGATAAACCTCGGACTAATTATACTAAACAGACAATTGATCATCAAATCATGAAACTATGTAATAATTACCCAGACATACTTGATATCGCAAGAACAAGTAGAAGTCTGCCAACTTTCAAGCGGAGAATAAAACGTCTTTTCACTTCAATAGAAAACGAAATAGATGACTAAAGTAGATGCGAAATCGCAATGTATTGTGCTATTCCTTTACATTGTTCCAGAGTTTCATAACTGTTGTTACATTTCCTTATGTTTTGTTATTGGCACGTGTCTGAATGCGTATTTTGTACTGCGGTGATAGTTTTTAACTCGGTGTTTTTGTTTCTTGTCTTTCTTTTTACTCATGTGTAGTTATATACGGTGAAGGTTGTTGTATGTAGTTGCATGTGCACTGCCTGTACTTTGTACCCGCTGCTGTTGAGCCCAGTGGGGCCAGGACCTCGTCAGGAGACTGATTACCTCCTTTTGTCCTGCCCCACGGGCAGTACCATGTATTGCCCACACAATCACTGAATTAATAAATAAATAAATAAATATTAAATAAATAAATTAATGTTCAAACCATGTACTTCACCTCGCCATCGCGGCTGACATGTTGCTCTTCCAGGAGCCCAAACAGATTGCATAACTGGGGGCTAGGTCTGGACATGAAGGAGATGTAACAGTATCTCCCAATCCAGTTCCAATAACGTCAATGCTGTGCGAAAGGCTCTGTTGGGTTATTTTCAGGCTTCTATGCCAGTCAAGCGAAGAAAGCTGCCTAGGAATTCAGCGTGTAATCACTTTCCTAGACAGAAAGTGTTTCTGACTGATAGTGTTCAAAGTTTCTGCAGAAAGACCCTTTTCACAGCAAGTTCACATTTTATCCATCAGTGGTCAGGCGCACCATGCCTTCAGTGTTCATGGGAAGATCAGCACAGAGCTCTCAGGCGTCGCTGTCACGACAGTTCTGCAAATACCTATTGCTTTCTCTGTAAATCGTCTCGAAGTTTGCTGAGAATTGGACACAAATGTGCACCTTTATTCACAAGAAATGTTACCATGGCTTGAGGTTCGCAGTGCGTACATCCGTGAGCGCCGCCACCTGTTATCACGTGACCACTTTCACACAGACTATGCTCCACCACGCGGTGAGAGCGGTAGTTTGTACCACGTGAAAATGGCAAACAAAAGTTATAGGATGCCTTTCAACACTGACTATAAAAACGTCCCTGTTGGCATGATCGCCTCTCTCAAAATGCCACATGTAAAATGCCCTAAAACACAAGCTGTACTGTTCTTGACAGAAGTGGGGGTTCATATTCTAATTGCACATGTGTACGCACAGACACATGTTCAACATTGCTTAAACACTAGAATGCGTTTTTTTTTTCATCAATGCTTCGCCAAGATTCTCCAAACTTATACCAGTGGTTTCGATCCTCTTTCAATCCTCGAGTTGAGTCACGGCAAGAAAAGAAATTCTATTTGAAATTATTTATTCTTTCATAGTGTCCTGTTTCTCTGAGCGCAGTACAGAAAACGCGATTTTATAATACCCGTTCACTAACATATCCGCGCAATATCAGAATATGAGTCCTTTGCATACACAAATTTGCTCCAGTAGTGGCATGCCCTTACGGATGAATCATCGGTTAAAAAAAAACACGTGCACTATTTTTCGCAAACATCCATGTGCAGAAAGAGATAGCACTTGGGATTTCTGAAAAATGCAATGTCGCAAGGCGCCTTGATGTTCGACTCCAGCATTGCTGTTCTGAATGCACACCCACGCACTATCGCAGAAAGGACACACGATTACATCAAATAGCTAATTTTCGTGATTCACGCTGCTGCTGATGCATTCTTCAAAGTTGTCGATGAATGGTACTTGCCAGATTCGTTGCACAAAATTATCTTAAAAGAAATGCACTCTGGTCTGAATATCCGCCCTGTGTACCGTAACAAACGAAATATACACTGGACTAGACTATTAGTCGCCCTCTTCCTAAGATAACTGTTCTAAAAATCTGAAGAAAAAAATTCACTGAATGTCAGACGTATTCATAATCGCTCTTTCCGTGAAACCAAGGAAGCTCAACTGGTTTTGTTCACCGATGGCACAATTTAATTTCAATTTGAATTTACCTACTGCTCCTATGCCCAATGTAAACGTCACGAGGCCACAAATTGCTTATTCGGAGTTGCTAGAACTAGACAAGGATGAGTATTTCTCGCTACCTTCGTAGCGTATACGATCGTCCTTGGCACCGTCCGCTGATTTTGAAGCGAACGCTTCACTACACCATGTATCCGCCTAGGTCAACCTGTCCGGCCGATTGATCCTAAAAAAACGTGGCGTGACCTTGGCCTTATTAAGTGTAGGCGGACAATATGGATCTAGACAAGGCTCTGCAACGTGTACATTACAGGGCCGTCGCACACGGGGATCTGCAGGGCTGCTGTAGTGGACTGGACAATGAAGGTCAATGGGCTCTCCTTTCGGGCCCCGAATTCAACGCAAGCGGAGCAAGATGCAATAGCTCTCGCGTCCACGAATCCAGAATCAAGGACTTTATCACACAAGCTCGTCGGACCTGTGAACTTTATCTGGCCGGTGAAATATCACATCTTGTCTAGCAAAATTATAGGAGGGGCTGCCGCTGATATAACTCAGCCAAGCGTCGTCTGAGCTCCCGGCCTTTAGCTCCTACGTGGAAATGAGGCAGCTGGTACAGCCGCCCAAGCACTTACACACCAGACCCCTCATCATATCTCCCTTAGCTGAGAGGCTCATCAACCGCTTCTGCGGTTCCGATAAATTCTAAACCATCACTGCAACAACCACTGCCTCCCCCAGGCCCCTGCTAAGGGGCTGAATAAGGAAAAGTAGTTAACTCTGCGGCGCCTGCAGACAGGAACTCTTCTCGTCCTGCGGTACTCAAACCCTTTGATCCCAACATAGATGATGTTGCCTGTCCGCACTGTGGAGAGACCTGCAATATATATCACGTAGTTTGGAGATGTGCTCAGAATCCTCACCTTCCACTACCCCTACCCGAGAATCCTGGGAGACTGCCCTCCTCACCTGTTCCACACTGGAGGCCCGAAGGGCTCTAGTAAAGCAAGCGCGAGATGGGGCCTCGTCGTGCATGTCCGAGACTAAGAATACTGACCATTTAGCGTGGTCTTCAGAGTCTGAAACTCCCTTTTGAGCACTAAAACGTTTTCACTATCACGACGATTCCATTGTGTCCACCCAAAAATATTCTACGTCTTCCTGCCCCAAAACCTAACATGAGAAAAAGTCATTAAAAATGCGTATTGCAAATGTGGTGCTACTGGGGCTATCGCGGCTAGTTTCAATGCGAATGTTGAGCGTCCCCCTAATTTAAGCCGTCAAAGAATACATAACTATGCTTAATACAGCTTTCAAGCCAAACTTAAACCCCGGCAATTTTTATGCTAGTTTCGAAACTAATTCCTGCACCATCCATTTGGGGATTGACTTCCAAATCGACGACATCCCGCAACAAACAGTTTGCTATGATGGACGTCTTATGCGGCCAGCATGGGTGATTGCTGGCCGCCCAGCATACATCCATCTTTATGTTCCTGGAACTTTAGGTGACTTTTCTTCGGATTTTATTTTGCGTCGACACTCCACGATGATAGAAATGACGATGGACTCTACTGATTTGAGCTGTTCATTGTTGCAAAGCTCTGCTTTTCCGCGAATTACCTTTTGCATACGGGCGCCTGCTTTTCGCCACCCTGTTTTTAAAATTTGGCATATTCCAGTTCCAATGGCAATATGCCCCTTCAGTCTGTCCTTTATTTGGTTTGGTTGTGTGGTTTAACGTCCCACAGCGACTCAGACTATGAGCGACACCGTAGTGGAGGACTCCGGAGTAATCGTGACTACCTGGGGTTCTTTACCGTGCACTGACATCGGACAGAACACGGGCGCCTTGCATTTCGCCTCCATCGAAAAGCGGCCGCCGAGGCCGGAACTCGATGCCGCATCTTGGGAACAATAGTCGAGCACCCTAACTATTGCGCCACCCCGGCAGGGCAGTCCTGTATCTGTGCCCCATTCATGGTGTGGTACTAGGCACGTAATCGCCCGCGGTGAATTAACCCCTAAAGGCCCCTGTAACTTTGCGTTGTTGTGTGTTGTGTGTTTTGTTTTATGACGCATAAGCATCTAAGGCTATCATGCGCCAAACACATGATGAGATGTAACTTTGCGTATGATGACATCATGGAACTGTATTCAGTACATTATATATAAGTAAATTTGCCTGCGGACTTCTCATTTGTGGTGCAGTACAACACAACGCAACATTAATGTATAAAGGAGGTTAACTTGACGGCTTAGCTGGCTCAAGAAGAGCCACCTTTACTACCCATTAATGGTTTGTTTAGTCAAGCTTTATAAATTGTACGGCTCAATAGTTTGACACCATGTTTAGCTTTCAATTATTACTTGGCTTGTTTCCTGTGCTGAAGAGAGCGAGCCTGAATGGCGCGAAATAAGAGACTGTAAAACGTTATAGGTAAAAACGTTTTTCAGTTTTTTAAAGATTAAAAGGCTGAAATACAGCTTAACCTTCTTATGCCAAATAATAAATGCCATTATCAGTTTCCATAAGCAAAGGTAGCTCACTGCAGTCTTCTTATATGAAACCAGTTTTACATGCATATTCTATTTCGATGCGCTGTAAATGGCTTAGTTATTAGTATCAGCGACATTTGAGGTCTCCATTGGGTCACATGTGCAGATAATGCATTAGAAATACGGACGCAAATAAAGTATGATCATCGGTGTTATCAAGAGTGCACACGCTAATTATTTTGTCTTCATTATTTCCAGTCACATTCGACCCGCGCGCCGGGTTGCATTCATGGCGGCTTTCTTCAGACTTTTCTGGGTGGACTTGCTGCGGACAACTCTGTCCATTGTGGGGTACTACGCCTGCCTTTTCGCCAGGATCCCAGCCTTGGAGTGAGTGACTACCTCAAGCGATGTGCAAGTGCCACATTTTCTTTCTGCATCCAACCCTTCCGTAACACCCTGTAAACATGGCACTAATTTCTCAGCTCTATAGATCAACACTCACGGCAACGGTTCAGTGCCTTCAACGTTGGGCTGCCCATACCAAGCTCGCTGGCTTTAATCCAGGCTGTATCGGAAGCATTTCGATGCGGGTAGGTGCGAAACATATTTCTGCGCTCTGCCAGCGCATGTTAAAGATTGCCTGACGGCGTCTGCTGTGAAATAGCGCTGATGGGGTTTCTGATAGCTATTGTATCGCTCGCCGACGCTAAGTGGTGCTGGTGAAAACCTTTATGCAATGTTGGGAGCCTTAAATGATTAAATCCTAATGACGGGTCGGCTCTTGGCTGCGTGTTGTGGCCGGAAGCTGGTGCTTCCCAGCTACTTTCAAAGCCCAGTCCGTCAGCCGCTTTTGAACGGCCGGGTCAGAGCTGGACACCGCAGCCTCCCATCGCTCGAGGTCGAAGAGCTGCCAAGTGGCTGGAGGGCGGAATTCCGAGCATTTGATCATAATGTGTTAAAAATCAGCTTTAGGTGCCACACACAGGATGCACTGCAGCGAGAACAGCACTGGATGGACCAAAGCTAAGAAAGCAGAGGATGGGAATGTATGAGTCTGAAGCTGGCGCCACGTCCCCTGTCGTAGCTTAGAGATTTATGAGGAGGAGGGTAGATGGCTTGTTGATCATGGTAATGGAGAGAGATTTCGTGATAGGATACCATCCGGTCGCGAGCATCTCCCCAAGCGGTGGCCGTCCCTGCTCAGCTGACGTATCTTTGAGCAAACACGGCCGGTCTCAATGCACGCATTGAGACCGGCCGTGAAGCAAATAAGCTGCTTCGTTTCCTGGGTGACCCGTATGAGCGGGCCTCCATTTTAATTGAGTAGGGCGTTCTGGGGGGGGGGAAGGAGTCGAGGAACTGGAAGGCTGCGCCAGAAATCCGACCACGGGCGAAGTTCCGTACGGCGGATTAGTCTCTAAAGATGGTGGTGGCTCGGGTAGTAGATATGGCAAGGGCACCCGCCGCCTCCTCCGCCTCTAGGGAAGTGGAGGCAAAAATTGTACCGGCCGCGACCAGTTGCAAATAGTTGGATACAGCGCTGAGGGCGAACGCAGGGCGGGAGGGGTATGAGGCAGCGGCTACGTAAATGGTATCTGGCTGGAAGCCATAGTGTATGTGAAGAGCTGCGCGTGCCTTGCGGCGAGCGACACGGTGCTCTGGGTGCATATTATTAGGCAGAGGATGCATCTTGAGAACGCCGTATGTCGCAGGCGGAAATGCATGGTGTGTAGAGCAGTAACCGGGAGGTGAGCGATGGATGCGAGCAAGGATGTTGCGGCCGGTGAGGGTAGATGATAGTCACTCCAACTGGGCTCGCAGCAATTCGCAATAAGTAGCGCTAGCTACGCCTGACGATGCTAGAGGCTGGCAGCCATTCATATGCCTGGCACAGCAGTATCTACGACGCCCTAGGCTTCAAGAATAAAAACGATGTCAGAAATAAACGATTGAAGGACTGGACTCATATGAGCAGGGCGACCCGATATATACAAGCAAATTGAAGCTCGTAGCAGCGTGAACTCAGTGGAATACGAGTTTCGAAAAGTCAGTTATAAGATAATATGAGTGAACGTTAGGAAAAAATTATGGAAACGATTGAACAGCACTAACATGCGGGATGGAAGGGAAGCAGGCACTTGAGCTGACTTGTGGTGTAGGTGACTAGCAAGTGGAGGCCTTCTCATCCGTCCCGTTTTCAGCGGTGTTCAGTAGTGTCAGGGAATATTCCCAGGTAGTGGTGGGGCGCTCCGGTAGTAAGTAAAAGAAAGACGCGTAAAAACTCCATGTTGGGCCTTTTTGCCTGTCACGCATTGCAAACAAAGTGGTTAAGAGCCACCCAGGTGAGTCTGAACGCGAACAAACAGCGCGAAGCATTGCCGCAGCATGAGCCAATCGCACCCGCTCAACACTTTTGGCCTAGTGTGGAAACATAATACCGACTATGTGCATTGAGCTGCTGCACAGGTCGCCACGCCGGCATGCGGAGGCAAATAAAATTATTTAAAATGGGGCAGTAATACTATTTAAAACCTATTATGCAGCGGTTTGAAACAGGCGTATAAATGCTAATAACTAATAATCACGCCCAATTCATTGTGCGATGTCTACCCTCCTTCTATGGTCAACTTAACCGTATATTTACAAATATATATCCTGACTTGTTACAAAATTCTTGCGTATTCGAGAAAAGTTCCCAAATTTCAGTTTTGATGTAACTCTTGCTGATGTTTCAACCTCATCGCTTTGTCAGTCCTTGTATGTGTCCACTCTTGTTGGCCCCCCACAGTTTTTTGTTTCACCATCACTTCGCAGACTGTTCCAGTCAATGCAGGAGTGTTTTGTTTTGTTCGTTACTTCGCCATACGTTTGAACGTCTTGAGAGAGCTCAATGTCTTACATTTCGTGTAAGAGGCTAGGTGCTCTCCTCTTGCAGGTTACTGATAAACAGCTACGGTGGTCCAGGCATGGAGGCCGCTATCCTTCTGTTTACCGCAACCACTGTATTCGAACTGCTGATAACGTCCTACCAACTGGACCTCCTGTGCATTCTCGCCTGTAGAGTGCGCTCCTTGCTTCAAGGCCTCGTATTCCAAAAGGTACGCACTACACATATGACTGAGGCGTCGTTTCCTGCACTGGGTTTCCGCGCCTTGCCGAACTGTTTCCTATATAGTCTTCAATACATTAATTTTGCCCATCTACCCGTTTTGGTTTGACTTTAGAACTTAACAGCGTTGAAGGTTCGATTCTTAAGAAAACTGCGCGGAGTCAGCGCGACCGCTGTCATAGAAAATTAGCGGCCATGCCTCTGGTAGGAGATGGCTAGAAGGTGACATGAGCGGACATTGATTGGTCGACAGCTTGTGTGACGTCACGAGATCATGTGACGTGCCGCGTACTAAAAGGGGGCTTTATATCAGAGTTGGGTAGTATTTAATGCAATATTCAGCTTACGACTGTATCCGAGTGAGAGTGTGCGAGATTACAGAGGCAAACATTTTGGGACTAGTGATCAGGCGAGTAGCGGAATGAATGGACGCTAACGAGGATCGATAAGGGGCGCCAAGAAACGGCAGCCATTAACGCTTTCGCGCCATACCCTTAAAGCAGAGCCTAATTATCCCCCAATTAGATTGACAATCATGCTACGCAGCGCAAGCGGAATTTCTTGCCGACAGAGATAACTTAACACACAATAACAGGTGACCTCCTGTCAGTTGGTCCACGTATATTAATAAAAAAATTATTAGCGCTGCAAACACTTGACCCCAAGGAAGGCAACAGCAATAAACTATAAATGATAAAACAGAAAAATAGGTACCATCAAAGCATGTTTGTAATGCGGAATAGAGGAAAGTATTTCAGTGCATAAAATACAAATAAAAACTTTAAAACTGCAAATGACAGGTTTGTATAAAGAGAAAATACGAGCATAGAATTATGAAATTTATATTCGAAGCAGCGCGGTGGCATCAACAATGGCTGTCTTTCCAGGCGACGGCCATGTCGGCCCTCACCAGGGCGCGCTATCCGGTGGGCCACATAAACTCGCTTCTGGGCGTCGACTGCTGGCGTGTCTGCGTCTGCTCGTTCCCCGTTCCCTTGACTCTGTTCGGTGCCCTACTTCTCCCCTTCGTCTTCTGGATGCTCGCTGCACGCGCTGGCGTCGGACCGTCCCTCTGCTGCGCAGCATGGGCCCTGTTGGTGCTCTGCCTGCCCCTGCTTTGCACTTTCATCCAGAACTGGATCTGGGTAAGTGCGGCTTCCAGCAACACGCATCTGACATCACCACGAGGCTTATAGATGTCTTAATTGTGCACCGGAATATCAGGCTCGCTGTTTCCGGCGAGGTTTTTATATGAAACGCCTGGCGAGATTAGACTTTTCTTTATCCGCACGCTGCTGTCACTGTATGCTGCTCCTGAATGCTGGCACAGCTTTTCGCGGAAAGCCTTTCCTACAGACTCGGCCCTAATTCGAGGGACGCGGCAAAGGCAATAGCGACTCCCCCCCCCCCCCCACCCCCACACCCCCTGTATCCACTGTTAATAAAGAAATTCGAAGGAGCAAGGAGCAAGGTTAACACCCAGGTAAAAGTTATACTTCTGTCTTCCTCCCGACTAGTTTCCCCATGCGTAACCTAGTACTTGTTGTGTTCACCCTGCTTGTTAATTAACGCCACATGCATAGCCTTCAAAGTGACGAATTCTTAAAAATCATCAGAGTTCAGCCCTGCTTACACCAGGCATCAAGGGATAGCTGTACGGCGATAGATAACTTTTCAGATTCTCAAGGTCGAAACCTTTTCAATAGTATGCGACTTGACGTTGTAACGTAAAGTAAAATGTTTTTTCACGACTGCTAATTAACGATAGCGATTCGTGCTTGTAATTAGTGAAGTGCAATCGTACTCGATAAAAGCTTTCCAGCATCATATAAATCAATGCTGTAGCGCAATGTTCTATATTTAATCACAATTAACTAAAAAAGGGGTAATTAACGATTAGTTACCATTATCCCAAGGCACTCTTTCTCGACATAAGCTGCCTAATGGCATGTGATTTGATTATTTAGTGTGAATTTCATGTTTTGGCCACAGTTAACTGACTGTAATTAAGAACTAGTGCAGTGCAATTAATATTAACAGAAGCTATCCAATTATGTATGAGTGATGATGTACCATAAAGTTGAATGTTAATCTCAATTATTTGATTATACGAATTAATTACGACGCCGTAAGTTGTTCAATTAGTCATATGGTCATAGACGTTCAATGAGTCATGTGGTCTTGTACCAGTACACCATAACACACTATGCCAAACGAAACTTGCTAGTAGGCAGGCTAAGACCCAGTTTAAACTTGGCGAAGCTCGAATGTCAGTTTGACGGAACGTGGCGCGTTCCGGGTATAGAATATAGAACTATTGCCCTAATATCCTAGAATAGAACTATTGCCCTAATATCCAGCAATGCTAACTTTTAGAAAGAAACATCCGAGAATTCACGACTGCAGTGCCTCAAGCAAGTCAGCCGTATCTTGTGTAAAATCTGATGAAAAGACTTAACTAGAATAAAGTACTGGATTTCAACATCAAGGGTATAGTTTATTGGCTTGCCATGAGTCGAAACACCTAGCCAATGTGTTTTCAGCAGAATCTCCTCTGTGAACATTTTAGAGTGGTATATAACAGAGTATGCAAACATTGCAAAATAGTAAACAATTTTGCGCCAAAATAGAACACAATGGACAGAGAAGACGCATAACACCTTTGAGCTTAGCGCTCGTCAAGCGTTTAATGTGTTCTTTTCTGTTCATTGTGTTCTATTTTTGCGGTAATTTTTTTTTTACTTAATGGATCCCCAACTAGCCCGGCAACATATACTCCTCAACTGCAATATCGTGAGCACGTCCATTTCCTTTTTGTTCCGGCTGCTGTGGCAAGCTACGACTACTAGATGCATGCGTGGATAGCTGAATTCTTAGATGTCAGTTTCCTGTCACTTTGCTAAGAGCATAAAAATTATCTCAACGGTTGTTTTTTTCTAACGGTGTGGAGGTGACGTTGCGGATGTTAACGGGAATATCATTTTTGTTAATTTATATTACCGTTCTACACAGCAATGCACAGCTCTTTGTTTAATTACAAGGTTCAATATTTCTGTTCAATATTCTGCATGCAATACTAATAGTTTTATTAAATATGTGGAATATTTGTGCGAATCAGCGTCCGTTGTATGCAGAGCAAAAAGGAACTCATAGCAACTTCATTGTTCATCGGGCGACCAATAGAAAACTTAAAATTTGCCATCTTCCTCACACTCAGAGCCCCGTAGAGAAACTTTGTTACAATGAATGTTTATCGGTATTTTTGTTGACACATTTACAGGCACACAGGGGCTGCTGCTTCCGCTTTAAGTCGGTCTCATGCCGCAAATATGTAGGGTACAACCTGATGTTATCTCGTGGTACATCAATTGCTTTTTGCTGACAAAAATCTACTGTTTTTACTTCAAAATGTATGTGTTGAAAACTTGGCTATATTGTAGTCACGTGACAAGACACAGAGAGAGAAACTACATTAATAAGCACCAAAGTTTTCAGCGCAGGCCGCTACGACTTAGTGTGACCCGTACAGATGTGACGTCCAAGGCCCAGCATGGTAGTGGTCTCTACGTTATTCCGTCTTGCTTTATTAGCATTTCTTTCCAGATTTCCTGCACAACGATGCGGGATTGAATCCCGGCCTCGGCGGCCGCTTTTCGTGGCTGTAAGAAGAAAGGAAAAAAAATGCACGGGCCTGCTACAAGCTCTATAGCTGAGCCACCTCCGCTGCCTCGTGCGTACAGAAGAAAAAAAAATGCTAGAGGTGAAAAGCAAGGCGCCCGTGCGCTGTGAGATGTCAACGCACGTTAAAGAATCTAATATGCTTGAATACACCGGAGCCCTAGACTACGATGTCTCTAATACTCTGAGTCGCTTTGGGACGTTAAACTCCAGAAACCAACCAAAATGTCCAGTTTTCCTCGGAACGGGCTGGGGTGACAAGAACTTGCTGAGACGCTAATATCACTGTTGGTGCCGCAAGCAACGATCAAGACTGAAGGCCAGAACGGGTGCGAACGCTCGCGCTAAGTGTAAAATTTCCTGCAATCTGTATAGGCAGCATCGTCAACGAAGCATCGCCTACCGGCTCACCAACCACGTTTACCGGGATCTCAGAAAACGAATTCGGTTTGCAAATACCGGGTTCTCTTCCACATCGACCAGCCTAGACACCTGCAAACGTTTCTCTTCTGGCGTCCACGGTGACCATAGAGTTTCTTACTCTTATCTAGAGGGAAAGCTGTGCTGCTATCTTTCGGAGTTTACATGGAAATTTCCTGACGATAGGTTCAGCCACCATGTGCGCTCAACGCATCATGGGCCCGAGAGCTACCGAGTGCAGAACTACAACTTTTCGCCAAAAGTAATGCAAAGCTAAACGTTGTTCTACCATAAACAATGTTCTAACAGTCAATTTTATGACTGACTATAAATTGAAAAAAGAGAGAGGAACAGCATGGTCAGTGTGAAATTTATCTAATATAAGTGATAGCTCTTACTTCTATTGGATTAGTTTTTAGCAGCATAAATACCAATATTTTGCGCTTAATAGGCACACTTTGAAAAAAAGAAATGCTTTGGAAATACTTATGGTTGCGCAATCGCTTAAGGAAGTTTTTAGTGCCTTTCGGGAAACAGAAACCTTTTATTGGCGACGTCTGCTTTTGCGCCTTCGCTACTATGGCTTTTGCGGTCTATGTACGCACCTCGAAATGATGATGATTATGATTAAAAAGAAACAACATAGTAACGCCACTCCGCGCACTCCAGAAAACCGACTTTCTTGCACCAAGAAGCGCACCGGCCCATTATCCTTAGAACGCCCATGGTGGCTGAAGTGCAGCGCCCTCAGCTTTCCCTCTAGTTAAGAGTATAAGAAACTCTATCACGGTGACCACGCAGGCTGCCCTAAATAAATATGTCGCTGAAATTAAATCTATATGACCGAGGATAGCAAAAACCATAAGAATTATATTGCCTTTATTGTCTGTTTCTATGCTTGCTCTTTAAAACCAAACACACGCATTTTGCTGTGTTGCAAAAGGCAGAAAATTCATTAAAATGACGTGAATTTTTGCTATGACAAATAAAATGTAAAAGACGGCGGTTTTTTTTCTTCGTCTTTGTAAAAAAGCACCACCCCTTTACTACACGGACGGAGAAAGACGGACAAGACAGCTTTGACTTCAACTGGTTATTTTATTGCAAAGCAACACAAAATATGTAGAAAAAATGAGCGACGAACCATGGAGAACAGCTGATGGGTTTGCATACGACAGAAAGATAGCAAAGGTTTCATTGTATTTCATCATATTTGCTTCAGTATCAGACATATTCTCAAGACATCTGTCGCAAAATGACCGCCAATGTACGCAATTGAATGGCAGTGCAGCCTGTCCCCACAGATCCACGTGTCTAAGCTTTCTAATGGTAATTCTAGCTTTCTCGCAAAAAGTGCCGGTGACGGTGCTATTCGAGTTTTATTATTGCAGTCTCCTCTTGCTAATAAAGGCTGCAAATGCAAAACGTAACTACTATTCATTGCTACGGGACGCAGGTCATCTATAAAACAAAATAGCGAACAAATCTCAATTCCGTATTTTCGTCTTCTTTATGATGTGTACGACATTACTCTAATTGGACCACCATGTGGCAATCGCTTACGACCGATATATATCTTAATTCTTGTTCCGTTTCTTCAGCCAAATGATTGTCATGACTGCAACGATCCGTATAGCTCTCGCGCATCGTGAACAGAAAATTTCCGACATAATCACTCTTGATTCGTTCATGTCGTTCTTGCTCTTGAAGCTAACTTTGTTTTAGCGCTGTGATGAATAAAAGTATCAAAGCAGCGATCATAACAGTTATTATTGTATTCCTTACGTATCCTATTCCGATTTTGACGTCGCAGTCAGCGCCGCTCGGCTGTTGAAAGCAAAGGCGAAAGAGATGACCAAGAAATTGATTTTAAAATATTCAGCACTTGTAGGCGAATACCACATCCCGGTCTGTGTACGCTTCGTTACAAATCAGAAAGCAGTCAAGCGAACATTAGTCACATATACTTTTTTTAAATTAACAACTCTGTGTTCCATTTACTAACCTCGTTCTCTCCTGTCTTCTTGCAGGACAATGCAACTCGAGCTCGCGACGAGCGTCTCAAGGCCACAACCGACCTCCTCTCGGTGATACGCGTCGTGAAGATGTATGCATGGGAAGACGCCCTGCAGGAGCGTGTGCTGCGCTACAGAGACAACGAGCTCAAGTGGCTCTTCAGAGTAAATCTTCTGGACGCCATATTGGACAGCGTCTACTCAGCCACCAGCTCAGTGGTGCGTGGGTGGATCAATACGCTAAGCATCAGCTGCGCAAACACCACTGCAAATGTTTCTGATGCTGCCTGCCTGTTTTGGGGTTTTAACAAACGCGGCGAGAAGCTATATTTTAAGGCGATAGCTGTTTAATGGCTCATGTTCGCGGATCGTGTCCGCCCGTCAGTCCATCCGTGACGCTTTTGTTATGTAGGAGGTGGTAACTGGCAGCTTGGCCGAGCACTAACTAGACGTAGAACTAGGGTCTCTCCTTTCGTATGGGAGATTCATACCAAAATTAGCCTGTCAAGACACTTTCATTCCCGTCATCCCTGGGTCACGCAGACACGTTCATACGGCTCGGTTAAAGCGGGCTTTGAATGTGGGCTGATAGCTTACACTATTCTTAGCAGAAGGTGGGGGCGAAAACAGTGACAGAGGTGCCGTAGTGGAGGGCTTCGGACCATCGCGCGATAGAGGTTTTCGCTTCATCGCTGTTTAGTGATTCAAAGTAACCCCTAAATTTTTTTGCTTCCCCGTTCAAGCCTCATCATCAGAGACAGGAAAGCGGTCCCGACATGTCATTGCGTTTGTTCAAATTGTGGAAACAGCTGATTCAGTGCAAAAAAAATGGACGTCTTAGCATGCTTCACATAAGAAATTTTATTGCCTTGTCGGGTACCGCGTCTCTACCTGTCACAAGAGGCTATGGCGGATACCGTGATGAAGGGATCCAGAATGATTTCGAATATGCGAGGTTCTATTACTATGCATTATTGTCGGGGTTTTATTACCTCAATTAGCGTTTACCAACGACCAGAAAAAAATGTAGCCGATTGAAGTAAACTTGGTAATCACGAAGTACGTGCAAAAGCACGTAATGATTCGAAGCGCTTTCATTTCGGTGCTGTGTTTTTAACGTAAACCTTCGGGCAAATATCGAAGAAATTGGTTGCTAGGAACCTGAGGAGTAGGCCACTATAAAATAGATGGGCCGCTTAATACACCTTGAGGGCAGTGCGACAGCGGCAGTACTCATGGAGGTCGCCGAAGCCCACAAGCAATGTACAGCGCGAGAGAGTGAGGTTAACCACGCGGGATGATTGACTGCGACGAGCGCTATAAGCTTCCCTACTCGCTTCCTTCGGAAAACTCCTTGGTTCGAATCCGCTTATCTCCCACGGATCTTTTTTTCACCCCGTGCTCGGCAGCGGTTGTTGCTATGCTAAGCTGGTGAATTGCAACCTCAAAGTAATGCAAGGCACAATATTATTGGTTGAGTAGAGAGCCTTAGTAGTCTTTTGACACTAAAAAATGAGTCGATGCTAAGGCAGCGATCGATCATCGAGAGTTCGAACGATCTACTCTTGAAGCATTCATTTGTCTGGATCATCGGAAGCTGCCCGCTGGTGGCGATATAACGTTGATGCACACGGTCGCCTGCCTAGCACCCCTTCCTCTTCGCGTGGCAGCAAGGAGGAGGAGGAAACTTTATTGAGGAGAAATTGATGTGTTCTTTGTTCGTGGGAGGATGCTTCTCAAGTCGCCCCAGGGGTGGTCGTCGCTCGATGGCACTCAACGACCTCCTTAGCCCAGGCCGTGATGGCGTGTTGCCGGCCTGGATCAGAGCTAAGCAATGCGGTCTCCCACTTTTCCGAATTGGTAATCTTCAGGCCCTCCGGCGATTGCACGTTTTCACATTTAAACATGATGTGCTCTAGATCTGGCCCGAGAAGCGAAGTGTGCGGTCGTTTTGTACATCCCGCTTGGGCAGACAACGCACAACGAAATCTATTGGAATACAGGTATCGCCATCTAGTGAATAGATTCTGTACTAATCTGGCATGACAACTTTATGTCCAAGGTTACCCGGTGTATGGCCACCTTCGCTACATTCGGTATTCAGTTCAGTTCAGGCGTTTAGTCGTGTCCGACTCTTCGTGACCCTATGGACCATGTCACGCCACGCTTTCCGGTCTCTCACTATCTTCTTAACATCACATAGCTTCATCTGCAATGCCTCAAGAATGCCATCTAACCATCGCGTTCGCTGCCTACCCCTTCTCCGGCGACCCTCAACCTTTCCCAACATCAAATCTTTCTCCAGCGACTCCTCTCTTCTCATCAGATGACCAAAGTAGCTGAGCTTTAACTATAGAATTTGACCCTCCAATGAGCAGTCAGGGTTTATGGTCGACAATATCGACTGATTTGATCTTCTGGCAGTCCAAGGAACTCTTAAGAGTCTTCGCCAGCACCACAATTCAAACGCGTCAATTCTTCGGCGGTCAGCCTTTTTCAAGTCCAACTCTCGCATCCATACATCACAACTGGAAAGACCATTGCACGGGTTATACGGATCTTGGTTGGCAGACTAATGTCTCTGCTCTTTACTAGGCGGTCAAGGCTAACCATTGCTCTCTTTCCCAGAAGCAGGCGTCTCCTAATTTCATGGCTGCAGTCTCCTTCCGAGGTAATCTTGGCGCCCAAGAACAGAAAATCTGTCACAGCTTCCACTTCTTGTCCATTGATGCTCCAGGACTTGATAGGGCAAGACGCCATGATCTTCGTCTTTTTAATGTTCAGTTTAAGCCCAAACTTCTCACTCTCTTCTTGTACGCGCATCAGAAGTCTTTTGAGTTCCACTTCACTTTCTGCCATTAATGTGGCATCATCCGCATATCTAAGGTTGTTGATACGTTTTCCAGCAATCTTCACTCCAGCTGAAGACTCGTCCAGACCGGCCTTTCTCATGATGCACTCTGCATATAGGTTAAATAGGCAGGGCGACAGTATGCAGCCTTGCCTCACCCCTTTCTCAATCGGAAACCAATCAGTAAGACCATGCCCAGTTCTGACTGTGGCCTCTTGCCCTTCATAAAGGTTCCTGAGGAGACAGATGAGGTGAATTGGAACTCCCATCTCTTGGAGAGCTTGCCACAACCTGCTGTGATCTACGCAGTCAAACGCTTTCGCATAATCAATAAAGCAGAAGTAAATGGGTTTCTGGAACTGTCTTGCTTTTTCCATGATCCAGCGAAGGTTGGCAATTTGGTCTCTAGTTCCTCTGCCCTTGCGAAACCCAGCTTGCACGTTCGGAAGCTCCCGATCCACATACTGCTGCAGCCTACCTTGCAGGATTTTTAACATCACCTTGCTAGCATGCGAAATAAGCGCGATCGTGCGGTAGTTGGAACAATCTTTGGCACTGCCTTTCTTTGGAATAGGGATGTAAACTGACCTCCTCCAATCCTGTGGCCACTGCAGGGTTGTCCAAATCTTTTGACATAATGTATGCAGTGTGTTAACAGCGTCGTGGTTGAGGTTTTGAAGCAACTCAGCTGGAATACCATCAATTCCGCTAGCTTTGTTCTTAGCAAGGCTGGCTAAGGCTCATTCAACTTCACTCTTCAGGATGCCCGGCTCTAGATCAGTAATCACAACCGCCTTATGTTGGGTTTGCACATCCGGGTCCTTCTTGTACAGTTCTTCTGTGTATTCCTGCCACCTCTTCTTTATCTCTGAGGCTTCAGTGAGGTCCTTGCCTCGTTTGTCCTTTATCACGCCCACTCCTTCTTTATATCCGAAATGAAAGCTGCGAGCGAAATTTAGATATAGATGTGTACAGCGCAAAGCGACAAATTGTTTGATACCGTGCGGAACTGCCTGCGACAAAGATTCGTTCGAAGATCCTCAGAAGGAATGTTTTGGGAGAGCAAAGGTCGCCGGTGCGAATCTTCCTCGTAGACTAGGCTCCGACTCAGCAGTTTTGCGCTCCACGATCCTCCAAATCGTTTGAAACCAAACCGAAACTTCTGCGCCAAACGGATGGCCCACAAACTTCATACAAATGGTGGTACCAAGGGGTCCAACCTCGATGCCCGACACAATAGGCTATATATAGCAAAACGAAAGTATTGGTCTGAATTGCGGCGCTCCAGCACCGCCACTACATGTCTGTTGCTGCTATGCAACCATCGCGCACTCAGGTGGCGGTTCCATTCACAGTCACGTGGTATATGTACGTTGTTGCTATGCGACGGCCAAGCTCGGTTGTTATGTGGAAACTAAGGCTCACATTACCGTGTATTTTGGAAAGCTAGACTTTAAGGAACGTAACATGTAATGCTCACGCTCTAAACGTTTTAACCGCGCAACCAACCTTTCAGTGCAAGCAGCCTCGCGAGCTCACCATGGGACACTAGGGTGATGTACTGGCTTGTTATAAATGGGCTAAAAAATTTGACTAATGGCAAATCCTTGCAGTATACCATTCTGTGGGCAATGTTGTGTTATTCTCACTAAGAACGCTGAGCTTCATACCAGCTTTTCTGGTCTCAATAAGCGATCCTCGGTAAGGCATAGCATCAAGTAATTGTAACATACAAGTGGTCTTCGCAAGAATTAGTCCGTAACGCAAAAGGAGAAGTCTCATCAATCTCATCTTTTTGTTCTCTACCACTAGATTTTATTAAGCAGTGTCGTGCCTATGCGCATGGTGGTCAAGATGATGCAACTCTAACAATGTAGAGACCATGCCGCTTCAATCTTTGTTGCAGCTCACCATCATTTTGTTCTTCACGCTTCCCCTCCTCGAGCCTGGCATCGTCCTCACCCCTGCACTGTCCTTCTCCTGCGTATCGCTGCTGTACATCACGGACCTGACCATGAGCGGCTGTGGGCAGGCGCTCAGGAATATGAGCCAGGTACCTCACTGCTTGTCCCTCCCTAAACAGAAATCATAAATGATGCAAACATCCTGAATGACATCCAGATGAAAGTGTTAGAATAGACGCTCTATTCAGCATCCTAGAGCGCCTTTCACAAAAACAAAAACATGTCAGATTGTTGCTTTTCTGTCTCGTTTATGCTTTAAGAGCGGCATTGAAAGCAGGTGAGCATTTTCAATCAACAATTTTTCTTCGATGTCAACAGCAACGCACCATGCACTGCTCGACAAGGTTGGAAATGTATATATGCATACTGGAACACTAAGTAGGCGACGCAATATCTGGCAATCCTACTGCTAGTTTGCTGTATTATTTCTCTCTATCGTATCATGAAGTCATGTGCTTTCGAGTTCATGATCAATCGTATGGTATACGGTGGCAAGTGTGTGCAATTTGCTTTGAATATATATCCACGCCGTTCCGCCTACACACCATTCAGCAAGAACACTGCCTGCTCAACAGACGCCTGCGAAGTAATTCTTTGGTATTCCACGTAACCTGTGATGACTTTAAAGCAAAAAAATATTCCTTGTTTAAAAACAATAGTTTAGCTACAGCTGTCGAAAAACTCAGTATAGCATGTCACGGAAACAACGAAGTACCTCACGTTGAACATGAAACCGATCGTATCCGAGCTATTTCGAGAATTTACCTCCGAATTTTTATCACAGGAAACAAAACTTTTCAATACAGCCTCATCAGGGATTTGAACCAGTGTTAACTCAGAGTATCTTCTTATTCCCATATCTTAGACCACTTGGCCAATGCCGCAAGTTCCTGAGCCATATCTTTTACTTAATAGCCTTAGTAGTTACTTAGTAGGATGCGTGTTTTTAATTACCTTTGAATTTTTGGATCGACACCTCCGCGTTTCTAAATATTCCGCGACACCAATGAAACGACCACGCAGTGCAATGCAGATAAAGTCAATATATGCGGCACTGATGGCCGCAGGTGTCACGGGATAAGTGTTTTTTCAAGCAGCTACCACCGCATACCATCGCGTCCGCACAGGTTTCCTCAATAATTCCTACATAAATAAACCCTGCCGGTTCCTGGCATCTGCTAATCAAGTGATCCAGCGGCTTCTTCTCTTCGAAGTGGTTCTAACGTGAGTACCTTCAGTACATTAGCTAATAGTTGCCTGCCCCCGAACCACAATAAATCATCTTCAAATACGGGTCGTCAAACAAACGGGCTATGTATAATCTGGGTTCTTCTATAGGCAGGACATGTAGTGCGAAGAGAGGATAACCGATGGTCGCTGAGGGTAACAAACTGGATTTCAAGGGAAGGAAAGCGTAGCAGGGGGCGGCAGAAAGTTAGGTGGGCGGATGAGATTAAGAGGTTCGCAGGGGTCAAGTGGATGCAGCTAGCACAGAACCGAGTTAAGTGGAGAAATATGGGAGAGACCTTCGCCCTGCAGTGGGTATAATCAGGCTGATGATGATGATGAGGATGATGATGATCTTCTATAGGCAGAAAATTTAGTCTTTATAACTTTCTTTAGGGCAGGTTAGGGCGCATTGAGTGCGTAAATATAACGCAACCGTTGACAGCCACGAGAGACGGGACACACGAACACAAGCCTAGCGTGCGTGCGCGCGTGCGTGTGCGTGCGTGTGTGTGTGTGTGTGTGTGTGTGTGTGTGTGTGTGTGTGTGTGTGTGTGTGTGTGTGTGTGTGTGTGTGTGTGTGTGTGTGTGTGTGTGTGTGTGTGTGTGTGTGTGTGTGTGTGTGTGTGTGTGTGTGTGTGTGTGTGTGTGTGTGTGTGTGTGTGTGTGTGTGTGTGTGTGTGTGTGTGTGTGTGTGTGTGTGTGTGTGTGTGTGTGTGTGTGTGTGTGTGTGTGTGTGTGTGTGTGTGTGTGTGTGTGTGTGTGTGTGTGTGTGTGTGTGTGTGTGTGTGTGTGTGTGTGTGTGTGTGTGTGTGTGTGTGTGTGTGTATGACTGGCGCGCGCGCGCGCGCGTGCGTTATGAATTTTTCCACAAGGAAAAGCTAGGAACATCCCGCTCCCGCATTGCGTTAGTTCATCTTAGTTTCAAAACTTTCGTTTAGAAAAATGTGCATTGCTATTAAGCGCTCGGGTTGTATTAGTGAGTGAATACATGCGTAAACGTCTAAGAACAAACACTTTATTGAATGCTACTTAACGTGAAATCGTACTCCTGAGGAATAGCTTCGCTAGAAGACTTGAAGCTGATCGGGGAAAAAGTTTTCTGAAAAGCGTCTTTTTGCAGCGTCCATATTTGACAGAAGAGAGAGAGAGTGGCACGGGGGGGGGGGGGGGGGGGGCGCAGGGAATCAGAGGACAAGCCTTAAAATTTTCCGGCTGCGTTTGTGGTGGCAGAAAATACGTCTACGTAGCTCCTGCGCATTCACACCCGAATCACTATAAAGCCGGCTCATCTAGTGTAAACAGGGCGCAAAGTGCCTGAGAGGAAACATTCACCTTCGGAGCACTCCACCTGTTCTTCGTCACCTTTCCCGGTTTTTCCTACTAGTGGGCTGCCAAGTGGAAGATAAAATTTACGTAGCCACCGAAAGAGGATGGGGGAAATGGCCTTTGATTAGTGCCATTCTACCACCTCCGCAGTCACTCCCGTCTGGCTACAGGGCCAGTGCATATGGTCCAAACGGGACGGAAACATACACTATCGAAGTACCCCTCTGTTATATGTCGATAGTGTTTCAGGTCATTGCTTTGAGTGGGTTGCCAAATATCAGCTAAAGTTTACGTAACCACTGAAAGAAGTAGGAGGGAGGTACTGTGTAAGTGTGAATGCAAATACGTTTACTGGAAAAAAAAGGCGAACTGTCAGTCTCACTTCTATGAAGAGACCTGTAAGCGGAAAAGGAACGGAGGGAGTGAAAGAAGAAAGACTGAAAGAGGTGCCGTAGTGAAGAGCTACGGAATATTTTCGACCACCTGGGTATCTTTAGCGTACACTGGCATCACACAGCAAACAGAAGCCTTTGAGTTTCGCCTCCAACGCAACGCGACCCACGGAATCCTGTTTAAACCATGATACTCCGTTTCAGTAGCCAGGCCGCGGCGGCAGGTTGCTCTGTTTGCCCATTGTTTGATTTTGATCATCCTTGCTTAGATGTGTTTATGTTTACCTCACTTTGTCATTCTTGTTTAGCTTTTCATATCATTGTAGATTTGTTTACATTTTCACTCAGGTATATTGGGCCGTTTGCCTTTCTTGAATGTTTTTGCTTTTTTATAGATTTATCGTCATAATATCAACATGATGTATATTTTATTGTCAGTGGTCATGATTTATATCTCCCACCTCTAGTAAACAGCATCCCAATAAGCACTGTAAATTCTGGTTAAAGCCAGTGTTTCTTTTTGTGCTGCAACTCCACAAGTCATATAGAGCCGCTGCTAAATAAGTGCCTTCTGCTGAGACGAACTTGTAAAGCTACTTTGGAGCGCCATTTGCCATTGGTATTTGGTGCGCTTCCGACTGCGAGTTTGCACTGAGAGGCACTACTCAACAGCATGGTTTGGTTTATTGAGTTTAACGTCCCAAAGCGGCTCAGGCTATGAGAGACGCCGTAGTGGAGGACTCAGTAAATTTCGACCACCCCGGGTTGTTTAACGTGCACGGACATCGCACAGCACACAACCTCCTAGCTTTTCGTCTCCATCGAAAAGCGGTCGCCGTCGCCGGGATTCGATCTCGCAGTAATAGCCGACATTCTCGATGACCCTAGCTTAATGATGGTCTTCCAATGTTTGAACAAAAACTCGAAAAGTAACCTCTAATAAAATGCTGAATCGTCGAGCTGAAAACGGTACTGGAAACTAACAAACATGGAAGTGGTATTTGACCCGTGTTATTTCGTACACCAAAAAGTACACACGGAGCAATGTGCCGTTGTATCGCTCCCGACGTTCGTCCCGTCAGGAATGGTATAGCAGCTGATTACATTTAAAAAAGACGCAAAACGACTTCGGCAGTTTCCCAACGACAGCAGTGCTACCAATGAACCACTTGGGTGCTAGCACATATATAGTTTTAGGTGAATATAACTAACGCTTCCTTTTTGTTTTGTTTTTTTTTTTTTCTTTCTAGGGCTCGTTGGCGCTGAAAAGAATAGCTGACTTTTGCACGTCTGACGAACAGCATCCGAAGAGAGACATTTCCAAAGCGTCTATTCTCAGGAAAACAGGTAACCAGTAGCATTCTGCCCGCAGTGCTTCTGAAATCTGTTTTTTGCTTTTTGTTGCATTCTACTCATTCGCTTTAGCTGTGTTGATCACGAGAAAAGGCTTTTGGTATGTTGATGTGGACCTTAAAGCAGATAGACCCCCTGTTAGAGCAATGATAACGAAAAAATGCTACAAATCGTTGTCATATGTCTGAGCTGTTCTGACTAGGTTAAGAGTTAAAAACAAATATAACACCTTCCAAAGCTTCCCCTCTGAAGGAAAGTGTAAGGAAGGAATTAACGGACGCAGGAGCCATCGTTCTTGCCTGTGAGATCTAGTGAGACCTGGGTTTGATAAAGCATGCCAGTGACATTCATTCCGCGTTGTCACCTGGGGTTGCTTAACGGACACTGACATTATGGGCTGTTGTCAGCGAACGTTAAAGAACAGCGAACAGCCGACATTCGTCTTTCACTGTGGAACTGGTGGCACTCTTTCTTTTTTGACTGTGGCGCAGATTTTAGGAATTAGAGAAAAATGTTTTTTGCTAGAGTTCTCAAGAAGAAGTAATTTACAAATCAGCAATACATCTTTCCTCAAATGGAAAAACCAGAACTGTTTCTTTAGGAGCCCAAATTACCAGACTATAATTGAAATATACGTCATACTTTGCTGTCTTTCTTGTATCATGCAGCATGTGGACGAGCTTGACGAAGTACCATGTAATGACCATAGTATGACAATGTCTCGATTTAGCCTATACTTGAGGAGTCAGTGGAAGAATCAGATAAGAAGGAATTCCATCAACTAGTCAGCAGTAAAATATAAAGTAGATGAATTCAGTATGTATCGCCGCAAACCCTATATACGACTTTTAACTCAAGAAGACAATATGGGCGTTTATAAAATAAACAGCGATCTTCCAAACATCATTACGGAGAGCAGAATACAAGTATGTGGTAGGATAGTTAGAAACGATACCAATAATCTCTCTCGGAAGACAAAAGGTGTGATTAACAAACGCCAAAGCATGAAATCATCTATCCCTGCAGATGGAACGAATTGGGAGAGCTATGAAAGCTGATCAAGAACACGGTAACCGTCATAAGGAAGTATGATATGGAGAGAATCGAGCAGGCTTAATGAAAGGGCAGCCTACAAACAGTCGCGACGTGGCGCAGTGGTTACGGCGCTCGACTACTGTTCCCAAGGACGCGGGATCGAATCCCGGCCTCGGCGGCAGCTTTTCGATGGAGGCGAAAAGCAAGACGCCCGTGTGCTGTGCGATGTCAGTGCACGTTAAAGAACCCCAGGTGGTCGAAATTTCCGGAGTCCTCCACTACGGCGTCTCTCATAGCCTGAGTTGCTTTGGGACGTTAAACCCCACAAACCAACCAACCAACAAGTGCGAACTGCCAAAAATGAGATGGATGTACTTTGCGGGTATAATATTAAATGCAACCGAGGCGTTCTACACTGTTCTGATCAGTAGCCTAAACAATGAAGGTTTTAATAAAACAGGCATTAAGGCAGAGGAACTCGATATCGTCCCGATAACAAAAAGCAAGCCAAAACGTTCTCGACATGAGTGACAATTATGCAAACGACAACAAACTAACCCAGTTGCGTGCCTTGGAAAAGGTATCGAAGCAATGCAAAGTGAAAAGGACCCCGCCGGGGTGGTGCAGTGGTAAGACGCCCGACTACTGTGCCGGAGTTCCCGGGTTCGAACCCGACCACGGCGGCTGCGTTTCGATGGAGGCGAAACGAAGAGGCGTCGTGTGCTGTGCGATGTCAGCGCACGTTAAAGATCCCCAGGTGGTCGAAATTACTCCGTAGCCCTCCACTACGGCTCCTCTTTCTCTCTTTCCACTTTCATTCCCACCTTCCTCACTTCCCTTACGGCGCGGTTCGGGTGTCCACAGAGCAAGTGTGACAGTTACTGCGCCTTTCCCTTCCTGTGAACCAATTTTTAATTTATTCAACGGCTAACGTTCAGGCCACTGCAAATGTCTACTGAATATGGAGAGGTTGTGCTACAAAAACGTTTCTACCCTGCGTACGAAATATATTTCGGCCCCGAACGCGCTGCAAGCATAAAGCATAAAACAATTTCATAATGACGATTGTAGTAATGATTGGCCTCATTTAGGGCGGGCTATTTTGATCTACAGGATTTTTACTTGCTTATTTCACGTTTCGCGATCGCCACCACATATGCTTACTTTTCCTAAACGAATAATTTACCAGGATGGAAGCTTGGGCGAGTTGGTGACGGTTGTAACTTAGCGCCCGTCCCGTGTGTCTCGCTGTTGTCTGTTTAGCGCTATGTTGCAAGAAAACGAATAATTTAGCATCGATAAACAATTTTCAAGTTCAATACGAGACTGTACTGTACTGGCCGCACTGCCGTTTATGAGGAACAATGTTCTGCATTTAAACACAATGTTTTTATCGCTAAATTTCAGTGAGCTGTATATTCTTAAAGCGTAATTTGTCTCTTGTCAGCAAATAGCTGTTCCACCTTGCCCATTCCTGTACCATCTTTTGAAAGAGGCTATCAGTATGACTAAAAATAAAAAATAAATAAATGAATCCGCAAACTTTTCTTTTTGCATATATCATTCTCTTTGGCGTACAGTAGAAACGTCTGCCACAAACACTATTTAGTTAAGCCTGCTTATTTGAGTGAGGAGTTAGAACACCTGACCAGAATCGACATTATTTTGTAGTTGAGCGGGTAAAGTAAACGTCCACAGCTAACGCTATCATACGCGCTGGCAACTTTCCATTATATAAAAAAGCACACAGCTGCACTTCAAATCAGGTATAATAATAATAATAATAATAATAATAATAATAATAATAATAATAATAATAATAATAATAATAATAATAATAATAATAATAATAATAATAATAATAATAATAATTGGTTCACAGGAAAGGAAAGGCGCAGTATCTGTCACACGTAATCTGTGGACACTTGAACCGCGCTGTAAGGGAAGGGAAGACGGTGGGAGTGAAAGTGGAAAGATAGAAAGGGGAGCCGTAGTGGAGGACTATGGAGTAATTTCGTCCACCTGGGGATCTTTACACGTGCGCTGACATCGTACAGCACACGGACGCCACTTCGTTTCGCCTCCATCGATACGCAGCCACCATGGTCGGGTTCGAATCCGGGAACTCCGGCACAGTAGTCGGCCGTCTTACCACTGCACTACCCCGCCGAGACTCAAATCAGGAGTAAAAAAATTTATTTATAGGAAGGGAAAGGCGCGGTAACTGTCTCACTTGTTTTCTGTGAACACCTCAACCGCGCCGTAAGGGAAGGAAGGAAGGTGTGAGTGAAAGTGGGAAGAGAGAGAGAGAGAGAGAGAGGAGCCGTAGTGGAGGGCTACGGAGTAATTTCGACCACCTGGGGATATTTAACGTGCGCTGACATCGCACAGCACACGGACGCCTTTTCGTTCCTCCTCCATCGAAACGCAGCCGCAGATGTCGGGTTCAACTTTTTTTAACGCGGTAGCGTTACGGAGCTCGTGTCGCAGAAAAGCCGGCGGCGTCGGCGTCCAGTGAGCGATAAATCCCGGCATGCACTTCATAAATAAACATGCACTTCATAAATAAACATGCACTTCATAAATAAAAAGCAAGTTCCAAGATGGGCTGGGTGGGAATCGAACCAGGATCTCCGGAGTGTGAGACTGAGACGCTACCACTCAGCCACGAGTTCTTTTTTTTTTCTTTTTTTCCTGGCTTTGGTTCATACCATTTCACAAGAACACAACACGAATAACACAAAACAAAGTACATATTGGAAGGTCATCATCAGCCAATGTCAGGCTGGCTTCGTCTCAGTACATTAAAACTCCCGCAACGACAGCAAAGGCTCTACCCTTGAGAGCCATCCGGGAGGTTCAGCAGCCACTTTCTGTATGGCAATAAACCAGTTCACACTTTCTCGAAAGTATATTCTAGCGGGTCGAGCGTCCCTGTCGCAGTGATAGCCCGCCATTCTGGAACGCCATATAGAGTGGAGGCCCATGAGCATGATTAAATCATACGGAACGCCATCTTCATTATCAGTGCTTAAATACCGGATGCCGTGGGAGTCTAGTGGAAATTCTTTCTTTATCGTACGTTGCAAAACATCCCAGAAATAAACCCCTTCCCAACAATGCAAAAAAACATGGTCTATTGTTTCCGGCTGCTTGCAGATTAAACAGTGCGCCCCCCACGGTAAAAAAAAAATCCCTTTCCTCCGATATACACTGCAGTATAACGTTCTACGCATGTTTCTAAGGCAACACCGCATTCACTAGAAGCGCTTTTGTACCGCTTTCAAGCATCGAACTCGTGGCTGAGGCTGTTGCCTCAGCCACGAGTTCGATGCTTCCTCAGCCACGAGTTCGATGCTTCCTCAGCCACGAGTTCGATGCTTGAAAGCGGTACAAAAGCGCTTCTAGTGAATGCGGTGTTGCCTTAGAAACATGCCGTAGAACGTTATACTGCAGTGTATATCGGTAATTATGAGCATGTTACTTACAGAAGTCGCAGTTACACGAGTAGCGAAGTACGTTTCCGCTACATTTCTTCTGCTCTCTGCGCACATGCAGAGCCATCTTGCGGCAAACACAGAAGAACCCCTCCTCGCAATGTGCGGCGCTGCCCCGACACGTGGCGCGCCACTCGCCTCTGACGTTTCGCCGTGCACCCTCACAGGTTGTAGAATCAAGCGTCTTTCCTTTCTTTAGATCACTATCTTTGCTCACCCGCTTCTCCCCTTCGGGCCGCGCGGGTACCGGTGCGAGGATGCCCCAATACCCTTGCGTTTAGTAAGTTTTCTCGACGAGGTGCAATAACGCTATCGCGTTCCACTCTTGAAGGCGAAGCTTAAGCGTCCTCCAAATTTTTTGCTTGCAGGAACCGTCAGAATGAAGAAATGCTCATTTGCCTGGCCTCTGCCAATGGAAGGCAAGGCGGAAGCGCAACTCAATAACATCAGCTTAGAGGCCAAGCCCGGCTCCTTCATCGGCGTGGTGGGTTTCCTAGGAAGCGGCAAATCATCGCTGCTCGCTGCCATTTTGGGTGACATGCACCTCAACGAAGGGCACTTAGAAAGCACGGTGGGTACACAACGAACGAATTGACCTGAACGATTACTCTGATAACATCTCCTGTGTAAGAGCTCCTTGAAAAGCGATACAAAAGCAAAATGCTTTGCCTGCCTTTTTAGAGCCTTTATAGATTGTTTGCAGCCTACTACGCACAGTAGACAAGACTGATATAGAATGCTCGTTATATCTCCATTTCTCAGCCACAGTTGACAACACTGGAGCACAGCGCATAAAAAAATTACAAGTGTTCAACGCTGCTGAACCAAATATTGAGCGAGAGCATTAGCTTCGGGTGACCGAGCGTTCTTCTCTTTTTCTTCTTCCTTACCCCACATATAAATCCCCGCTTTAACCAGCCCATATGAACATGCCTTAGTGGTCTATAGGGTAACGCGAATGCCAGGGTCCTAGCAGGCTGATTCTGACATAACCGTGCCATGTGAAACTAGAGACCCAAGCTGGCAGCTCCTGCCAGCCCGTGTGTCACGTGGGGTGTGACGTCACAGCGTCACGTGGGTAAGACGTAACTGCTGCCGGGTCACTCGAAGGCCTGAAAGTGCGAGTAGTATTGCTTTCGCAATAAAAGAAAAAAAAAACTGGTCCGCAGATAGCCGACCATCGCGTGTCTCCTTAAGAGTGGCTATGGCACGGATGCCGAATGCAGTTTTGAAATCAAGAAAAATTTTGGGCTAGTTGCTCGTTCGTTAAAGTATAGAAAACACTAACGCTTAAAAAAGAGACCATGAAAATAATGGGCGACAGTTAAGCTCTGCCTTTAAGGGTATTACGCGATAGCGTAGGCTACCGACCAACATATAAAGTCCCGCTTGAACCGAGCCGTATGAACGTGCCAGTGTGGCCTATGGGTAACATGAATTCATGTATTTTAGCATGGTGATTATGTTATCATCCTTAGCTATATGAAAGGAGAGGCCTGAATTGGCAGCTCCTGTCAAACGTTGCTAGGAACATAAAAATAATAGCTCTAGATGAAAAGTAAACGCGAGCGAGGCTGTTAAACACTTGTAAATGAGAGTGTTTGAAAATTCGAAGTGAAATAAAATACGACAGCGTTGTACATGTCCTGGTTAAGATTAGCCCAATTTCCTCTTGTGATTTAGTTTCCTTGTTCGCGCTTTGGATGTTTCTCATATTCCCTGTCGGACATCGTGGGTACAGATCGTTAAGGACATTTTACAGCGCACCCCACGCTTTAGCTGATTTCATAGCCAGTAGCATCAGTGGCACCGCCATAAAGATCTCAACGCCGCAATACGCCATCTCATCGCAATACACCATCTTATTGACGCTCAGAATCATGCCCTATCTTTTAATTCGAGTACCTTCCAAATGACTTCGTTACTTCCAGAAGGCAGATCGAAGTGTACCAGGCTTAGCCTTGCTCACGTATGACGACAGGGATTCGATTCTTGCCAAAATGCGCCCATGCGCGGGACAGAGGAGAAATTTCTCGTGGCAAAAATTTGTAAATGTTGGGCTATTTCCGTCAGCGGCACGTCGAATGCGGTGTAGCGCACAGTCTTGTTCTGGTTTTGCCCCGTCGTTTCCGACTCTGCCTAGCGTTTTAGGCAGTATTTGAACGCCGTGCATAGTCTCCCTTTTGACGCCGCAACGTTGTCCGAAGGTTATATGATGTCTGGCCGATACGTACGTGATGACACGCGCTTGCACATTCGGATGCAAATCTTGTAGTGTCAAGCGGTGAACACACATTTCGCGCGCACATTCTTTCTTCCGCCAAAAGAAAAACATTTCGAGGCATTCGACTGTGACAAACACGGATATCGAGCGCAGCTCATAAAATACCCCAGTGCAGGGCACACCGCGATGGTATCATTGTTGCGTAAATTTAGCGACTTAAATTCGGTGTTTTTCTTTCTTTTTTAAATTTAAACTTTTTCTTAACGTCATTTTCTTTTTGTTGTTTCTTATGAAGTTGCGATCAGGTACGTGGTATGCATGAGGTCACTTGGTAGGCACAGTGTTTTAGCTACGAGGCAAACACCTTTTGTAACGATAACGTCAAGTGTCGATTGCGCCATCACCTCAAACACGACGACTGTGCGCTGGAAAAACCTGGAAAGCAAGCTCTCATATAATACGGACATTTAGTTTAGCCCTTTGACAACAAATCATGTGGCCCGCAATATGATCAGACGTTATTTTGAGAACAAAACACACCGTCATACCGGTTTCTCGACACATTAGGGTCGATGCTGGAAGTTAGACAGAAGCGAGAAAGACGGCTGGTTAAAATCAAACATGTCATGGCCCCGGTGCATACTATGCTCGCCCACTGAAATTTTTGTGCTGTATATCCAGTTGGTTATCCGCACCGGGAACCATATAACTGCTTCTTACGATGCGGCTGTAGGAAACTGAAAAATCCTCGAAACCGAGGTCCAAAGGCCGATGATAGTGCAACGGTCACGTGACAAAATATGGTGGCGCTAATGCTGTTGCGCTTCTATAATGGAGGAGGCTTAACCACCAACGCGGCGATGGGTGTATAAGTAGCTCTGGAGCGTATTGTCTCGGTAACCAGGGTGCATGGCGCCTTCCACCAAGTGTTACATATTGCACCACCGTTGTTACCGGCGTGCAGAGTGGGTTTGGGAACAAAAGTGAGTTAATATCTTTCTAGTAAAAATACATAAGTAGTCCTAAGCACAACATGCGATGCGAAGGCAAGACAAGCGATGTTCGTTAGGATTAGGGACTCTATTTTATTGCGAAAGCAATACTGCTCGCGGTTTGAGCCTTCAGCGTGGAACGGCGGTGACCATCATTGACCTTTGACTTTTAGACGACCCCCGTAGACGACCCCTGTAGACGACCCCAAGCTGACAGGAGCTGCCAACTTGGGTCTCTCGTTTCACATGGGACGCTTATGTTAAAATCAGCCAGCCAAGACCTTGGCATTTCGGTACCTCTATAGGCCACTAAAGCGCGTTCATGCGGCTTTGTTAAACGGAGCTTTATGTGTGGGCTGGGGAAGAAGAAGAAGAAGAAGTATTAGAAGAATGCTCGGTCACCCGCGGCTATTGCTTTCGCTCAATATTCGGTTCAGCAGCGTTGAACTCTTCTAATTTTTGTGGAAGGGAATGCAAGTGTAGTAGAGGGCAGCAGAAATGTAGATGGGTCGATGAGGTTATGGAGTTTGCAGGGATCACGTGGCACATCGTACTAAAGATGAATGTAGGAATATGGGGGAGGCTTTTGCCCTGCAGTCGGTGTGGTCAGGCTGCAGATGATGATTATTAGAATTAAGATAATGAAATTCCCCAGAAAATTAACGTGTACAGAAGATAAACTGGGGATAAGTGTATATGGATGGACGAAAGCGATGAGAAAAGACAACCAAGGTATTGTAAGCACAGTTTTTGTTTCATTACAGGTTGCTCTTCGTTCTTTTTGTGCTTAGAAAGCTACATTTTACTTCGGCGGTAGCTCCACCTGAAAACGATTCGACACATTAAGCTCATTTAGTTTTCAAAGTCGAATTCACGTTCATGAGTCAAATTTACGCTACCTTCCGTTTCGAATTATTTAAAACAGCCATCAATGCAGCATGCTGAGTAGAGAATTTTCATTCATGCAGGACCTTGCAGAAAAAATACCGCTTAATTTGGACGTATTTTAAGCTCACCAGTACGTCACACGTTATTAGCGGGAAAGGATGCTCCAAAAATGTTACGCTGATCAGTACTGAAAACATCAGTCCCTATCCACGCAGAGTTCCAGTTGCGTTCGCACTCTTTGGCATTTCCAACCCGGCACGGTCGAACATTGGTTAGGGCGCTAGACCGCTCTACACAAGGATGCGCGGTCGGATTCCGGCCGCGGCGGCCGCTTTTCGATGCAGGAGACAAGCAAGAATCCCGTGTGCTGTGCTATGTCAGTGCACGTTAAAGAACCCCAAGTGGTCGAAATTTTTCCGGAGCCCCCCAGTGCGGCGTTTCTCATACCTGAGTCAATTTGGGGCGTTAAACTAAAAAGAATGTCATATACTGCGAACTTCAGAGAAGCAATATAGTAAAGATTTGCGAATGATATATATATATATATATATATATATATATATATATATATATATATATATATATATATATATATATATATGCGCTATAGAACTGCTACTTCTGAAGTGCAAGCGCTTGCAACTGATTTCTCTATTGCAACTCTCTAAAAACAAAGGCGGCATAGCCAGTGCGTTACTTAATGCCACTACGCTGTTTTCCATTCCAGGGCAGCATAGCTTACGTCCCGCAACTGCCAGCCGTGCACAACATGACGATCCGAGACAACATCCTGTACGGCAAGCCTATGCAGCCAGACTTCTACAGCCGTGTCATTCAAAGCTGTCAACTTAACAACGACATAAACAGGTTGAGCTCAGGCGACATGACTGAAGTCGGTGAGAAGGTACAGTTAGGCCCCAGTGACAGAGTGGTGGCATGCTTGTTTAGCCCGCTCATTTGCTGAGAGATCTGGTGAATGCTGTACATGCTTGCGTAGTTAATTACATTTCTTCAACGTGGTCATATACTTGTTTGATGCAGAAGAATGCTGGTTTGTTTCACCGAGAATACGGAACTTCTGCTGATATGTGTTTGCTGAGGCTGTATACTAGTTCCTACGGATAAAAATGTCCTTTTCAACAAAGCACAACTAAGTACGGTGTTCAGAAGGTAGGATTGGGAACAGTTGAATATAATAAGCAATCGGTAAACTATGAGTTATCGGCAATCGGAAAGATTAGAGCGCTAAAGAGGATGACCACAGAAGAGGACACGACACAAAATCTCTGGTTCTGTTGTCCTCTGGTTCTGTGGTGGTCCTTTTTTGCGCTGTCTTCTTTCCGAGTATGATTCACCAACTAGGCGAGCCCCATGCTTTATTGAATTACTTGTATAATTTCACTAAACCTAACCTAACCTCTGTTCATAAAAAGCGGTTTACCTAAGTCCTTGAGAATAAGAATATTTACCTATAGTCAGTACTCGCCTATGCGGAAGACAATTGGCGATCATAAAGACAAATAAATAAATTTTGCACAACGCAGTAAACTATAGAGCTTTCCCTTCAAAACAGTTTTCTTCTAAGCCTACGTTTCCAATGAAAGGAAACCGAATGCCGAAGTCGTAATGTTCCGGTTATTGCATGCTTGTCTTCACTCATGCATGCTTGTCCTCAGGGCGCCAACCTGAGTGGTGGCCAGAAACAGCGGATCTCCATCGCCCGGGCCGTCTACAGCCAGAGCGACATATACCTGCTGGACGACCCTCTTAGTGCCTTGGACCCAGTAGTGGCCAGCTCGGTGTTCAGAAATGTCATCGGAAAAAATGGCCTTCTTCGCAATAGGGCAAGTGCTTTGTTATTTTCCCCGTGTTACTGCACTATCTCTAAAACCATAGCGGTTTTTTTTTCTTGTAGAGGTGTTATATGCTTTTAACTACGCATATCGAAACATGCTGCAAAAGGTATTTTAAAATTGACCACCTTCTCACTGACTTCAGAAAAGTGGGGTACTCAACACTGTACTACACTGCACCACTCAGTGCACACTAAACACGGATCTGGACGACCATTTTACCTAATGTGACAAGTGAATTTTACACCAGTGCGGCAATAAAGAGAGAGACTTGGGAGAAATTTTAACGCAATATATGTGAATGTGGCAGACACGTTCTATATAAAGTTTCCGCGAGTGAAGCTTCTATCCTCGTAAAGACCACGCATCAACGAACATCAGCACTCACCTCCCCCTAGAACCCCACGCAACAGCAGGCAGCGTTGTCTGAGGGAAGCTTCGTTCTGTGTAGTCCGGCTGATGATGATGATGATGATGATGATGAATTATCGAGACTGAAAACGACAACTATCGCAATCTCGTTCGCATGAAATTCGTGCACATCAATTTCGTGACCATCTCTTTCGCGTCGTTCAGTCAATCTTTTAGAACTGTTGGCTCTTTTCTTCCGAGAGAACGACTTTTGGCCACTAATGTTAGACACCGCAACGTACAAAGAGACCAAGTGGTATACTGCCCCCGGCGGGCGTCGGAACAATGCAAGACCAAGTTGCCGCACAGTAGCTAGTGTCTTCTTTTCACAGTAAATAGCAAAACTTTAGAACCGTCCCGAATGGAGGTCTGCAGACATCGATCACTATGGTGCAATCTTTTCTTATGTGTACAAATTCTTTTCATAAACAAGTTCCCATAGAACAAATGCGCTTCTTCGTAATTTATGGGTATGATGACCGTAAAAGAAATTTAATTTGCAGAGAAAAAGAAAGGCCGTTCTCATAAGTGCCAGTGCAATAAATATGAAACATATGAAACTCCAGGGCAATAGCAGAGAAGCAGCACCACACCACCATCCGCTACCAAGTTAACGTGTTTTGGAATCTTCAGCTCTGCCCCAAATGCACAAACACAAATATTTTGCAAAAGTAAATCAAACCAAACACGTGAATATCGGGCATAAAAATTTGCCACGCAAATGTGCATGTTGTGGAGAAAGTGCACGTGATGTTCAGAACTGCAAGTTGAAGACCAAAATGACAAAGTCGACGCTGTGTATACGAATCTGGCACCTTCGAGTCGCGGAAACAGTGTTGTTTACTGTGCCGGAACTATAAGGATCCCGCGCAGCTGAAACGTCGTCTCTCAGTCAGTTGCTGCAGTTAACAGCTGTAAGACCTGAAAAATGAAATTAACTGAGCTATAAAACTTCACGAGCGCAAATGGGCTCTCGAACGCAGGCGACGCGGAAAAATCAGTCTTGCTGGCGACTGCATTGCGCCATCGCCACATAACGAGCAACGTCCACTTCGCCCAGATTTCTATTGTGTTGAGGCACTAAGTCATAACCCTTTTCTTTTCATTAAGTGGTGAAAAGGGCCCATGTTTGCTGAACCGCCTCCAACTCGCCCAGCTTTCTATGATATTGAAGTAATAAAGCATAGCCTTGTTCTTTTCATTGAGCAGTGAAAAGTGCTTAACCTGTACTGCTTTTTATGTGCGCTGTTTTTTTTTTCGCTGTGCTGTTTCTTGTGCGCTATTTTGACGCATGCTATTCTTTAGTGTTCCCTTGACGACAGAGCGAGGCATCAGTTTTCGTCCGGTGCTCTCCCGACTAGGCTGCGGCTGCGGCTCTTCAGTTTTCTTTTTTTTTTTATATATTTACGTTGCGTGTCACATATCCTTGAGAGTCTTTGCCTTCGCCACTGTGCTTTGCAGCGGCCGACGTCCTGTGACAGAGCAAGTGTCAAGTAAACTGTGGTCTGACGGAAAGAGTGGGAGCTTTGTGATAACCCCCTCTTTCTACCTGCGATAACTAGGCCGTCAGAACTAAAGCAATAGTTAAGCTAATCAGCAAAGAATGCAGGAAAGGTGGGGTGCTTTGTTATGAGATACATAAGAAAGGAGCCAACAGCCAATGACACAACGGAAAACATATAAATTCATTTTGTGATGGTCATTGCGAAGTATTGCTGCAACTATGAAAATAATTGACTAAAGATTATTAGAAAAAAAACCTACCCAGTTAGGATCCGCACCGACTACTTTCACATTTCTATATTCGCTGGTCGTGGGTTAGCTTCTCATCAGTGGCATGTGTCTGTCTGTAATTGTTTTTCAAATTTCCAGACAATTATTCTTCGTTTGCATCATTGCTTCCCAAATGCAGTTACCTTTTTCATGCTCTGCATTGCCCTTATTTCTTCATTTTAACGAAGCCATACAAAATGACTCGATTTTTGTGGTCTATTTTCGTTTATTTCAGACAAGAATCATGGTCTGCAACCAAGCGAATTACTTGAAGCACATGGACAAGCTCGTCTTAGTGCACAACAAGGGCATCAGGGTGTACGACCGATTCGAAGACCTCATTAAAGAGCCGCACTCGCCACAAAACTTCCGCGAAGCGCACCACTTGAGCCAGCGCGGCAGCATACAAGGGTAAGACTCGCACATCGACGTACATCGCAGTCAGGATACAGGGGACATTTTCTAAAAACGGCGACGAGATCGTTTTAATGAGCTTCTTCTATTGCCATGATTTGCTTCAGGACGAAACATTTCCTTCGCGCGTGTGCAATTTACAAATGCCATTTAACTTCCGTGCTGGGCTGGGGAAATTCTATGCACCGATTCTTCTTCCAGTGCACTTACAGAGGAGCTCGGGGAAAACAATGAAGTTGGAAGAATAACTCACGACGAATTAGGAGAATCCGGAAAGGTGAGCATTATAGGGGCTGGTCAGTGCTAAACATTATGTTCCTAGAAGGTCTATGCTTTAAGGCGTATCTATTTTGCACAACAGCACTTCTATACGGAGTCCTCTTTATAGCTAGATTTTGTGTAATTATACGCCGAAGACATCGCTTGGCCTGAATTGATAGAGAACTTAGGAAAGGTGTCTGCGAATACAAGGACAGAAGTAGATAGTAGGAGGTGATGGGAATTGTCACAACGTTAAGACTTTCCCATTGTAGAGCCTTCGTCCGGCTTAAGACGGGTAACTGAAGAAGCTGATTGTGATAGGCATAGTAAACGCACCGTCACACTCCATAGATGGCCGACGATCTCGCTTGCAGCTGCACGGCATAGGGAGAAGGACACAGCCGTTTGCAAAACAGTAATAAAAATTTAGGATGACGCTTAACCTAAACTAGCCTTAGGCGTTGATGCGATAGCGCCTTTGATGGCATCTTTTCCTACCGCATTTATTTTTCTTGTTTAGTTTAATTTTTTACATTATTACTATTGTAACATCAATAAACATCCCTAAAATTATTCAGGCACTTAAGGCCACTTAAGAATGATAAAGCGAAAGACTTTGGGAGATTCTGCCGTTATACCTAGTGGCACGGGCAGAGGCATATTATTTTATTTATTTTTTTGGTAGCCTCACCATAATATATGTTATTTGCCGGAACCCCGCCGATCACACAGTGCTTCTTCCGTGCCGGGTTCTAGGTGAGCAGATCCACTGGGCAGCGATGGCGCGCTCTCGTCGCGGTGCTTGGTCGTCATAGCTGGCGGCAGATGGCGTGCGCCAAGCACCCTCCTGGAGATCGGGTTGAAGGCGTTGCCGCTGTGCCCCTACGTTGCCATGGAAACGGCAGGCACGCTAGACATGGAAAACTAAGATACGTTTCTCACGTACCTGGCGTGGCTTAGTCTGTTAGCGCTCTCGGCTGGTAATCGTAGGGGTAGATGTTCGATTGCCCTTGGAGGTTGATTTTTTTCTTAAATAATAAAGAGAACCCCGCCATCATTTGATTGACAAGTTGAGTGTGACACTTTCTGAAGACGGACGCACACTCCTGAGCCTATAAAATTTTCGCCTTCATAGACGTTAGGAAGACATTTTGACCCCAGAACGTTTGCCAGGTAACCCTCTAAAACGCTTGATACCAACGACCCTTCGCGACCGACGCATTGCTTGGCCGTCTGGCATGCAAATGACAAGGCTGGGAACCTCAATGGCGGGGAATTCATCCCATTCATTTGCATATTTTTTTATGGCAGGTTTTTCTCAATTTTCACTTACGGTGACGGTGACACCTTTTTCCGCATGCTATTTATTACATGCCAGCAGTCGTGAAATGCACATAACTCTCCTTGTCTGCCGTGAGGATGATACTAGCGATGACAATGACGCTGCAGTTAGTGGTAATGATAGTGATGACATCAGCAATGATAACGACGGTGCTTTAGTTTATAATGATATTGAGAGAAAACATGATGCACCGTGTGCATCAGCAACGACTGCGACTTAGGCTTTCGCATTTTTGCAGTGCAAATTCCACAGTGGCTCTGTGAATTTTATAATGCCCTCGCTTAATAGCTGAGATGAAATATACAAAGCAGGGAACCTAACAAGAAAATCACGCCATATAAACCACACCGGTATAAGCGATTTTTGTCCCTGCGGATAAAATGATAAAATAGTAGGAGTGATAAGAAGAAAGAGAAGGTAACGTTTTTTTGTGAAAAAATTTTGATTTATTGGTGAAATCTGGACCTGAACAAATGGACTCGTTCTAAACTCCAAAAGAGGTAAAGAAGTACCCAAGTTGCTTTTGAGGTAACCTGTTGGATTCTATGGATAGTTGAGCATATACTCTGGCTGACTGTAAGCAAAAGGGAGATTTAACGTTAGGAAATTTCATGGAATAAGGACAGCCGTGATTAGCCCGATACGGATATATCCACATACTACACTTTCGGGGGCGATGTGAATGATGCTATGAAGGTAAGCAGAAATAAAAGACGTTTTCTTTGTGCGTGTTTGAAGTATAAAGATCAAGAAAGAGCTAATTTTTCTCGATATGACTTCATTATAATGCACCTGAGCGAGCGCGCATCTTTTTTTCCCAGACAGGCTGGCAGCTTATGTGCTGCCTGGTCCGGCTCGCCCAGTGGCCGGCCTTCATAGGCGTGTTTGCGTTCATGGCGGCCGCCGCTGCATCCGCACTTCAACAGCTGTGGATCAAGTGGTGGACGGACTCAGAGTCGGCCGGCGACAGTGCTGGCTCTCCTACACAATACCTGTCCTGGATATCCGTCCTGGTGTCCTTGTGCTTAACGGATGGTACGCATCATCACGGAAATTTTATAAAAGTTAATTGTTTCCTTTGAAATAGTCTTAGGAGCGCAGCTTTTAATCGTCCATTCCTAGCTTACCTGCCATGGATATCCGTCCTGGTGTCCTTGTGCTTAACGGATGGTACGCATCATCACGGAAATTTTATAAAAGTTAATTGTTTCCTTTGAAATAGTCTTAGGAGCGTAGCTTTTAAACGTCCATTCCTAGCTTGAGCAGCTTCTCCGTCTCCGTCGGCGTAACCGGTGGGCATCTAAACAGTCCCAGGGGGCAACCCTATCACAAATGACACTGGCCAACCCCGAGGCTTATGATTCGGCTCGGCTTCCCGCAAAATGACATGGCCATCCGAAATACAAACACACGGACAGTCTGGTAAATGGCAGCGTGGGGACGTGATGTTGTGGATGTGATGCTATGTGATGTTGAGATGACGTCTGATATAACAAGGGCAGAAATCAAGAGAGTATAGTGGTTTAACCCGTAGCATTTCCTCTAAATTGGAAAGTAAACTGGAACGAGAGACCACAAAAGGGAACCGTTAATGTGGTAAAATCATGCCCTTAAAAGTGGAGCCTAAGTAATGGGCAAACTGTAAGCGGAAAAGTATGCTTTTGCAGAATAGAAAGCTGTCCACGTTATCCACGCGTCGCTCGAGACGGGGTCTTCGAAACACGGGAGTGGCGGTAGCAGTTGTCATAAAATGCTTCTTTGTAGAGGTCAAAACTGTGAAATTATATAGTGTGTTCTAATTGCGTGTATATAAAACATGTCTCTTGAATACTTTACGCCGCGGCATAGTTTAAAACTTGAAAAGCTGAAGAGCTGTACTCAAATTTGGAATTACCGAGTACCGTGATCATCGGTCATTTTTTTATTTACTCTGTCAGTAGAACGTCGAAAGCGGGAAAGAAATTTAAGCTTTCCTGAAACGACAACGATCTCGCGAACCGTGCCAGAAAGAGTCGTAGTGAAGAAGGGGGAGGCATAGTGACGAGCTTCCATGGCTTAACCATAAGCCTTCTATCTTGCCCAACCGACATTCCTTCCGCCTAGTAAAAACCTGCATATATCAGGCAGTCACCTGTAGGAATTACCGAGAAGCATGTACCCGAACCCGCTGCAATATAACCCCAACACGTGCAACCTCTGGAAGTGTAAAGCGCACAACCCGGTGTTAATCGCCAAACCCTCTTGTCGAGGTTGTCCACAGCTCTGCGCATCTCCAGCCTTAACAACCAACTCTGGGCCGTCCAGCAGGTTCTCGAGGTGGCGAATAGAAACGACCTCGACGTCCTCACGTGAGAGACACACAAAAAAAGAACAGTCCGGTAGCGCTAAACACTGCCGGACACTGAATAAAATTATTACTCAGTCACTCATGTCGTTGCTAAAAATATCGCTTCCTGGCATTCTTGCCACCTGGAAAGAAATCTTGGAAAACGGACTATGAAATACAGCAGCTTGGAATGACCAAGTACCAGTGTGGAAGCATAAAACTCAGAGAACGGCAAGGCAGAATTGTCGAGTGTGGGTGTCACATTGGGGCCTTAAAGGCAACCGTTAGCCACGAATAT
Source organism: Amblyomma maculatum (assembly GCF_055883805.1). NCBI lineage: Eukaryota > Metazoa > Arthropoda > Arachnida > Ixodida > Ixodidae > Amblyomma > Amblyomma maculatum. Next base: position 41,230,947 of record NC_139352.1, read on the forward strand.
CACCCTGCTGATTGAATAAAAGAAAAAAGTGCGGTATATAGCCATTTCTTGTATTACTCTGATATCGTCGAAGGAAAGAAGCCAACAGTCGGCGAGGCCAAGGAAAGCGTTGGGGATGGTACTTTATGTCTTTTTTTTAATGTTTACTTGGATAATCACAGAAATTAGTAATGTAAACTGTTTAGGGGAAAGATAATTAAACACAAAGTAGAAGAAAAAACAACGTGCCGATGGTGGGAACCGAACCCACGACCTCCGAATACCGCGTCCGGTGCTCTTCCAACTGAGCTACATCGGCCGCTGTCCCCCCCGCTACTTGCTTGGGTATTTATGTTGTCTGTGTGCGAACCTTGAGAGTGTACACCAGCGCCACCCTCAGACATAGCGGCGGACGTGGAACGTCCTTTGTTACCGCCAGCGTCACGTAGAACGTGATCAAGAGCGAGGGCGAAAGCTGTGCTAGAACCCTCTTACGCTACCTATGGCTTCAAGACTGCCAGAACCGAGACCCGGTAAGCTACAAGCAGATCAATTGAGGGGAAACGAGGGTGCTCGTTATAATACATGAAGGAAAGAAGCCAACAGTCGGCGAGGCCAAGGAAAGCGTTGGGGATGGTACTTTAACATTAAAACATTAAAAACATTAAACAGTAAACATTAAAAAAAAAAGTACCATCCCCAACGCTTTCCTTGGCCTCGCCGACTGTTGGCTTCTTTCCTTCATGTATTATAACGAGCACCCTCATTTCCCCTCAATCGATCTGCTGATATCGTCGCAAACACACGATCATCGGCACTATAACTTATTGACCAGTTCGCCGTTTCTGCTCTGAAAATACCATCCCTTCCTGCAGTTGGCCACGAGAACGCAATCGACTGGTAGCTCCCAACCTTTCCCTGTTCATGTACAAAACTTTAAGGTCAAAGAGCCGGCACGACATGGGGTAACACTCCTTGTACTATGATTTGACTTTGAAAAGCACGTGCAAAAGTGTCAAACCCATGCTAGTTTGACTTTGAGGTTGGCTGAATATCATTCTGTCGGCATAGATCGGTGCTCGACTATTGCACTGAACAAAGAAAAGGCATGCAGAAGTGCTACCGAGCTTCCTTTGTGTCACGGCGGGCTCAAGAGACAACGTCTGAAAGTACTTGCTACACAGTGCTCGGCACCACGCAGGGCGAGTCCGCACAGTGAGTTTTTCAACGAGATTATGATGACCACAGTGGTAGCGCGGATGGCGAAAAATGGCCAATAGGTTTCTAAGAAAGTTTGGACAACGTCTTTATGCGGCCACGCAACACTCATACAGCAGGTGCCGCGGCTGCCGATCGTCCCGAGCCTATTTCTTGAAAACAGCGCAAATAAAGACAAAGACGACACAGCTGTTGACAGGGCAGGCGCTAACTTGCAACTTTTTCAAGAAATCCCTATGCTACCAACTAGCCCAAACCAACCATCTGTTGTCCCGAGCCTAGTTCGCAGTGGAGTCGCACTGTGGTGTCGACTTGGTTAAAAGTTTCAGTACCTTATCCCCACCAAAGTAACTGTAAACATACGCACACCGAGTCCATACTAGCGACACTCTCTTTTCAGGTTCTGTGCACGTGGGTAGAAAGGCCAAATGGACAAAAGTATGTTATTGCGCAGATAGCTTCACATTAGTCTTTTTCACTTGATTACGCATAATTTCGCATAGCTCCGCTGAAAATTGATGATTGTTTCTTACCCTATTCAGCGCAGAGCGATGTTAAAATCAAACAGAGCCGCCGTAACCTTCGCTCTCCATGACGAATATTCGCAGTCACACTACGGATAGTCGGAAGCGTGCTGCTGGCTCTGTCCGCGAAACGCCTCTCTCGCACTCTGCACAACGACATGCTGAGCCACGTACTGCGCAGTCCCGTGTCGTTCTTCGATGAGTCGCCAAGGGGTCGCATAATGAACCGCTTTTCGGCCGACATCGACTACCCGGACGCTCGCACATTCTTGAGCGGCAAACAGACCGTACAGAACGCACTGATCACGCTGGCCAAGGTGGCCGTGGTCGGCACCCAGTCTCCCGCCGTGGTCGGAGTAACGCTCGTCGTGGCTGTCTTCGTTTTCTACGGAGTGGTAAGTATGTGTTTAGTTATATTGTGCTGGGGCATTCCAGAGGCGATGTTATACATATAAGCGTCGGATCCAGATGCGGGTTTTGCCCTGACGGGCGTTGTTCATTTATTTTTGTTTTGTACATACACCTTTGGCCATTGTTATCTTCGTTATCAATGTTTAAGTCCAGTGCATTAGAACTTCATATTTTCAGAATAGTTAATGTTAGGGATAGTTTATGCTTGGCGCATGATAGCTTTAGCTGGTTATGCGCTATTAAACCCAACACAACACACAATTAGTGTTACCCCACTTAAGGGACCCAGCTTTGAGTAATTGTAAACGGGCGCCGCGCAGTCCTGTCTTCCTATCCACGAAAGTACCCTGCGTCTAACTGTTCAGACTCTACCCGCCCAAACGCTAATGCAGCTTGAAACGTCACACAGTAGTGTCTGTGCAGCTAAGAAGCTGTCGCAATGAATAGCCCTTTGCAATGGTAAGAAATTACTAACTTCCGCATTGTACAGCTTAAATAACCTCTGAAATTATATATGCCTCGCTGTTGGCTTCACACTGCGCATTGTCTACCATTCGGCCCACTGAGACACGACAGCACTTAGTGCAATAGCAGTGTAAATGGTATGGCTGTGAAATGCGGTTTACTACAGCGCTACAGACCGCACAAGCAAGCAATTAGAAAAAAAGTTTTCAACACATGAGATCTTTGCCTTCAGAAATTTCATGATTTTTTTTACTTGTTCATGCAAGGCAGAAGTGTATTTTGTATTAGTTGGTAAATGTATATTCGGTGTTTCAAAATGAGATGTTCACTTTGAGACGGACGCCTTCATTTTAGTAGAATTAGAAGAATTATACAGGGCGCAAAAATGCTGATGCTGGAGCCCTTCTCCTTCCTTCGTAAACAAAGAACCTAAAATAGCTCAAACCCTTTCTACTCGCTAGAGCTCCAAGGTCGGCGACTATCTAGCTAATGCTGTCAGTTGCCAACACGTTTGCGTACTTCCTGTATGCATACCATTGAGAGAAAACTAAAGCCCAATACTTTTGGAAACACTAAGTACCTTTATAGCTGTGGCTTGTGGCTTTCGCTGTAAGAATCATGACACAATAAGTAGAGTCGATTTCTGCCCCTTGTATTGAGGAGGTAACTTAGCTGTAAACATGATACTTTACATCGTACATCGTAGCCCGAAGCTCTGGAGCTCATCTACAGACAAAGCAGTGTATTGTCCAGTGACGCCTAAGCAAACAAAAGTAATACATACCCTGATAGTGTAGCTCACGGGAGTTTCATTTCTGTTCGGCTGTCATACATGCACGCTGATATTTTTCTTTTTTTTTCTTGTAATCCAGAACTTTTCGTGTGGCATAGAATGGGGCTGTCTAACTATAAATTAAGTCGTGTCTACTTTTGTCTTCAAGAAAACGGAACAAGGTCCGGCTTTTAACGTTGTGCATTAGCCACAAGTGCAGGTCTTCCTCTCTTCTGGCCTACAGTCCAACCTCTTGCCTGTATTTTTTGTGGGGTGAGGGTTTTTTCCTTCCGAAGACCAAAAGTATTCTGTGCTTTAATTTTCTTGCGCTAAGTCTTGAACGCGCAACAGCTGTTCCACGCTTAAATCGAAAATTTTCCTGTTTTAGCGCAATAGCAGTTCGTTCTTCTCCTCTATTCACAGAACGTGGCGGTTAAAGCTTCGCATCCCTGCCGATACTCCGAGAGCTTGGGAACTTCCCGGCTTCTCCAGCACACGACTGAGACCGTGGACGCCCTCAGCAGCGTGCGAGCATACGGCGTGGTTGAGCGCTTCCAGAGGCACTTCTTCCGCCTGTCGGATGATATGATGCGTGGCTACTCGGGTTACCTTGCCACGTACCGCTTCGTGCGTACGTTGACAGCCGCTGCTGGATTCCTGGTTGTGATCTGTACGCTGCTTGCCAACACTGTGTTTGCACGTTCTGGACACTCCGACCCTAGCAGTCTTGGCCTGGCCCTCAGCTCGGCTTGCTCGGTAGGTGATTTAAGGTCTTCCGGAAAAACCGAAACGTGGACTCTGATTGGCCCTTTCGGATTCAGATCATTTGGCTACCATAGTGCATTTATCTTCGTTGCAAATTCGCACAATTGCTTCTGATCTGAGACTTGAATATGCCACTGGAGTGAGTGATGCTAACGCGACTTCTTTGTCAGCAACATTGCAAAAGATTTTCTGTCTGGAGGAGCATAGAAGTATAGCTGAGTGGGCTAGTTGGTGATAGATGACGAGCAGCAATAAATGCGTTCAACGCAACGGGAGCGTCGTGTTGTCCCTTCTCCTCTTTGTCCCGTTGTGTTGCGCTCATTTATTACTGTTCGTCATGGAGGAGCGTATGCCGTATCTATGGATGCCTCATACCAAGCCCCAGCCTTTTACCCCATGCCCACTAGGAACATTTCCTAGGAGGGAGAAATGCGTAACGGTCGTAATTAGGGGAATAGACGTTGTAGATAATGCGCCATCTCTTCGTATCTGTTCATGTGTTCTATTTCTGTAATTGAGAGAACAATTTTTTTTCTTTTTGGTTGAATTATGTTATTCGCCGGTCGCCCCTTGTTACTGCTTCTTTCATCTGGACATCTTCAAACTTTGTTGTAAACCAAATCGCAAAGACTCCTTGCGACTGCTTTTAGACACCTATGTACTCTGTTAACGAAGTACTATTAGGCTCGGGCAAAAGAAACGTAGAGCAAATGTATTTAACATAAGCATATACCGTTTTACCAGATACCGACTGCTGACAGACAGTCCGCAAGGGTAAGGGGCGGTGCGGCCACTGTGCGTGCAACCAGGTATATGTCCACATTAGTACGTCTCCGCTAGGCAAAAGGCTATGATTTTGCTGTTATGTTACGTGATATGACTGCGACGTGATGTGATGTGACCCCATCCCTCACCAGTCCCTCTCTTACCCACAACTTTTATATCCACTCATCCCTTTCCCCCAGTGCAGGGTATCAAACCGGTTTCTGTTACCGGTTAACCTCCCTGTTTTTCCTCCTCATCTTCCTCCTCCTCCTCCTGCGCTATGCAAAAACTCGTATCGTTACTTTCTTTTACGTATGACCGAACATGTCACACGCGGCACATTGGTGATTGGTACAAGCGCTCGGGACTTTCTGAGACTTCATGCATCCGCTTTCTTATCTCTGTTCTCATTAACCATACATTCTTAACGAGATAGCTCCCAAAGTGTCGGGTGACCCATACTCAATTAGTCGGACCTTGGTTCTAATTACCGTGGCCGCGTTGCAACTACCAGCAGCAAAAAAAAAAGAAAGAAGATTGTCTTCCTTAGAAAAACTTTTGTAACGGCGTTCGGGATTTTTGTCCTGTATACAGGTGCCACTTTCATTAATGTTGCTGTGTGTGATGCTGTTCAACGTGCTCCAAATGATTGTCTCCTTCGAGCGCTGCGTGGAGTACACAGAGCTCTCTCCGGAGGTGAGTACTTAACTCTCTTCTTCATCATCATCATCATCATCAGCCTGACTATACCCACTGCAGGGCGAAGGCCTCTCCCATATTTCTCCACTTAACCCGGTTCTGTGCTAGATGCATCCACTTGACCCCTGCGAATGTCTTAACCTCATCCGCCCACCTAACTTTCTGCGCCCCCTGCTACGCTTTCCTTCCCTTGGAATCCAGTTTGTTACCCTAAGCGACCATCGGTTATCCTCTCTTCGCACTACATGTCGTGCCCATGCCCATTTCTTCTTCTTAATTTCCACTAGAATGTCGGTAACCTGAGTTATTTCTCTGACCCACTCTGCACGCTTCCTATCTCTTAATGTTACCCCTACCATTTTTCGTTCCATAGTCCTCTGGGTTGTCCTCAACTTAAGTAGGGGTGAGGGGGCAATCCTTACTTAAGTAAGGGACAACCCTTACTTAAGTAAAGGTTGTCCTGAACTCAACATTCCACCTCTCTTCTTGGTGGAATGCAAAAAGTTTAAACGACGTTATGGCGCTACCTGGCGCACATGCATCACTCTTGTATATGTCCTTTCATATACCTCCAGTTCCCATCAAGAGTGGGTACGTGTATGTCGCTTAGAAGCACTCTGAAGTAGCTGCAGTCATCGCTTAATGGGAAGAGCAGTCAAAAAGTGGACCTCGTTACCTTTGTTATCTTCACATCGATTCTTATTTTGCTAATACCCATATCGCACCAGCAATATCGACCCACATTTAGTTAGTCGCTAAGGAACGATTTAACTCATCCGGATGCATCGCTACCAAATAGCGAGTCTTCATTTATCATTAGGTAGTTGACATGCGATCCGACGGAAGACGCGAGTTTAGCAAGATTAAGCAAAAATGAAAAACATAAGCACCCACCCACACTTTTTCATTACTAATAAAATTAGCCGAGTATTGAAACATATTTAATTAAAAGGTATTACGTAAAAGCTATTCAAATGCTTCACTTTTCGGCACAGTACAAAGACAGCGAGGGCGAGGTGAGGAGGAAAAATATTTTGTTTCAATTTCAAAAGTATTTATTTTTTTCGGCGAAGCTGCCGCAAAATTGTAATTGTCGTGGTCACTTTTTTGGACATTATAACTAAAGCCTCGTGGTTGAATCATTTGCGCCGATGGCCGGGGCGAAATAAAAACCGATACGCAGTGACACACTGCAAAATATTAACGTCGCTTTATTTATATAACAACACCTCTCAGTCATTGAGGCTGGTACTATGATTAACGTATAAAAAGTAACTAATGAGCTAGTCTTTGCAGTGTAAACCATCTTACTTAAAATAAAACGACTTAATTATTTCTTCTTGGTTGTTATTTTGTTTTCCGTTGTTTCTTCCGCAATGTTTACTCATCGCCAAGTTGCACTAACTGGACCTCGATATTTCAAAAATAATTTGCAAGCTTGCATTAAATATTTCAATACTGTATTCTATACTACCATAGCAAAGGCTTTGTGTAGCACTGGCCAATCTTCTTAGAATTCAATGCCCTTTGACAGAATGGCCAAACTGTCTGCGTGACAAAGATATCCTCCCCGACAGGCTTCCTGATAAAGCTACCACACAAAATGAAGGTCTAGAAGCTTCAATTTTCTGCTGTCAAAACCTCGGTGGCAGCCGAACGCTGCGTACGCAAATAAAAATACACATTCACTTCGTAGACCTCTATTCGCACCTTAATAAGCAATCTCTGTATCTGTAAACGTGATCTGATCTGCTAGTAAATGAAGCAAGCTATCACTAGTATTTCCGCCACGTGCGAGTCAGCGTCCATTCCACTTTTGCAAAATGGCATCTCACAATGCATAAAGCCCGTCCGTGATTAGTGGTAATCCACAAGAAACGTTATACTAGCCCTTATTTACCGGAAAACAGCGAAAACACAGCAAATGAAGTGGTCAACGTTAAATTGTTAGATGCTACCGCACAGTCATGGCTTAAGCAATTTCTTTTCTAGAGGGTACTTCAAAATAAAGAATTCACTTCTTCATTTTCAGTACAGCGTACCGTCCTTCACTGTACTTCGTCCGGGTTTGTTGTACAGATGGGCGGACATTATACAAGACAGAGCAGTAGTTCTAATAATTTGAGACGCCCGTACTTAAAACCTAAAGAAACGATGACCGGGTAGCGGACATTTACAGGCGGAGACGTGTTCGCTGCAGTTCCCGATTAATGTACCAGAAAACATGGACGATCTGTTTCTGGGTAAGCAGCGTTATTTGGGGCACGGCAGGCAAACGTCCCGTCCTCATGTTTGTCCGGTATAGCGACAGTTGGTTTAAATGCAGACCCAAATCACTGAAAGTTCGAAGCTAGCGCGTTTAAAATGACAGTAGAGTGGTGCGCAGTTCACTCAGCTTTGAATGTCGAACAAAGCTTTGTGCAGCCGATTAGGCGCATAGCGTCAAATCAAATACGTCATCTTTACTTAGAAGCAGCTAGAAGTTACTCAGCCGTCCGCGCGTTGAAACGGGTTAAAATTGTCAAGCGGTACAGAACAGGAATATATCGTGTTTGTCAAGCACGTAGCGGTACAAGCACATTGCTGAAGCCCTCAAAGTACCGGTAACGAACTCTCAGTCGAACATGCCTTATTCCCTATAAGATTTATCACGCTCCAGGTGTGGCAACACTGTACTACGGCATAGCGTTGCGTGGTTCGAAACTAAGAACACAAAAATAAATTTTACAAGACGGCCAGCCACAGCCACTATCTTGTAAAGTTGCTCATAATTTACTTATAAAGTTACCATGACAGTAACATAATGTTAACGTTGTCTCCGATCGAACGCGTCCCACTGGGGACCGCTTGCATTCGCCTCTGAGTTCGCCGCGTTGTGGCCAGCAGTCACTCTGTACTGCGAACACCTAAGCTGATTATTATCACTGCCCGGGTTGCAGTAAGAAGCGATCGTAGAACACATCGGTCAAATCACATTTGACTGCACTTTGCACGCCTTATCAACGGATTGCCTTTCTGCACACAACAGTGCAGTCGATGGCGAAATAAGTTCACAACGACACGTCGAATTCTTCACGAATGGCACACATCGCAGATTACACACACAACTTACTCGGCGACAGCAAGTGATGGGTACAATTCAGGAGTCTCTTTAAACATGAAATCAACAGGACAGCAAAGGCCACCGGAGCGTCTTCACATTGCACCCTAAAGCGCCACCACTGCCGTGCTTATGTAAGCACTCACGCTCTACAATCCACTTACAGAACACGTTTGTCTGCGCGTAACGCTCTGTTGCGGACTGAGAGATGCATCAACTTCAGTGTTTAAAGTTGCTGAGTTGCTGTCGAATTGAGGTACATGTCGACCTGACGTCGCAGCTGTATACAGGACGCGCGAAAAAAGAGCCGAGAAAAGAAGGGACGCTTCAGCGCCGGTATGCCTAAAACTAGGGGTTGTGGTGATTCGACTCCTCCCAGCTGCTCACCGATTCCGGCACATCTGAGATGCTTTGCAGCACAGAGTCGCTGCACAGCCAGAGCGCATGTTTCTTTGAGGCCATCATCACCAAGCGCTGTAGCAACTCTCTCTCTGTTTCTATTGTTTCGTGTCATGATTGTCAGCAGAGCTGACCAGAGCAGAGCAGAGATGACGTCACGTGAATATGCTGGACACGTAGACATGGTAAAGCAACTCCCCCCTCGACCGGGCTATGCCACTGCGTAAACCCGAATCACTAGAGACTTTTAGTTTAGCGCTGCCGCTTACCGCGGCCGTCTACCGTTCCCGCGCACCGTCAGCACAGTACGCGCTGATTGGTCCCCGCGTGCAGCGTCCGCCGAAATTTGACGAGAACGGGGCGCCATCTGTCGCCATCGGGGTGATCTGCGAATGCTTACTGACGCTCGCGCGGTAGCGGTAGGTGGTCGCGGTAAGCGGTAGCGCTAAACTAAAAGTATCTACTGTGCTGACCCCAACAGTGGAAACAGACACACCGTCGAACTTATGGTGCCGATCCTACGAAAAACGTTTGTAAGATATCGGAGAGCTTCAAAATCACTGATTATATCTCTTCCATGAAACCGAGGAAATATTTACCGGTTCCGTGCGACGTAGTTCCAGGCACAGCCTTTTCGCAGAGCAGGCGCCCAGTGAGATATGATGCTTTTAACGCAATGCGTTCCAAAGCCGAGCCAATCCTTTTATTTGCTGTATTGCTGGTATTTTCGCCGGTCATGCAGTTGACATGACGCGTTATTATTTGCATCACTGCCACAGTTCTCAAAGTCATCTGAATTTTGGGGGATAACTATCTGATCGGGGCAGTTTGTCTTCAGCTGAACTTGGTGCCTCTGAACCTAACACAAACGTTTACACATGGCTATCGAACATGTATGTGACGGTAAGGCCCCTCTTCAATTGTTTTGTTTTCTGTTTGAGCTGATTCAGGATTGGCAAAGGCCACGAAGGGTTAAAGCTGGCCGTAGCTAAGGCACACAATATATATTTGGCTTTCAGCCGCCCTTGTCGAAGCTACCGAAACAAGGAGGCGAAATTTTGAATAATGATGTAGCTTTGTTTCAACAAACGTTTGCAAGCCAGCTGCTGCAGCTGGGCCCAGATCTTGCTTTTTTAACTTCAGGCAAGACAACGATACTAAGGCGCCCCATTCCTAATACCTGCCCGTTTATGTCTGCTTCTTTATTTAATTGCATGCAATCATTCGGACCCTTTCTGCGTCAAGATCCAGTGCGATGAATATATACTACTATTTAGGCCTAGCGTCATAGGTAAAGAAGCGGCAGAAAGCACTGCAATAGCTTCTTGGCTACATTGTTTTTCATGCTATAGTATTTTCTTCTTTTGACGCTTCAGAATGACGTTCCACCAGCCGCGTTAAAAGAGAAACCATCGCTACTCTCCACTTTGTCAAGCTGGCCAAGCGAAGGGTTGGTGGAATTCCAAAACTACTCAACTTCCTACCAACCGAACGTGCTGCCCAATGTTCTCAGCAATGTCACATTCCTCATCAGACCCATGGAAAAGGTAAGTGCATCCGATCAACTGCTTCTCAAATCGTTCAGTCAGATGTAACGAGGCCTTTCGAACACAAGCGGTATAAGTTCCACCTAACGCTAAGCACATGTTTTAAGGAAAAACCCTTTTTTTTTTTTTGCTCATAGCTGGTGTCGACACAAATGTTCGCTGAAAATGTCTTCAGGAAATGTTGGCGCGAATTCTCTACCGGGAATCGAACCACTATCCTTCCTATACCTGAGGGACAGATCATAATTATTTTCTAGCGAGAGGATAATAGTAGAGATGACAATGGCAATGCAGTTAATTACAATGGTGATAGCAGCGAATATAATGACGCAGCAGTTAGTGATAATGATGACACTAACCATAATTATTATCGTGAATTTAGTTGGTAATAATGATGGTAACTGGAGTGATGATGATCGTGGCGATGGCAATGAAGATGCAGTCAGTGAAAACAGTCCTGTAAAGTGACTTTCGCCATTTCCACTTAAACAGAATAAAGCGTTCCTGTAATTTTTTAAGGACCCGGATCTTCCTAAACTTTGCAGTAGTTTTCGGCCCCTCGACAAGTAACGTTCCAGTTGTCTGCATATGTTCAACATGACTGCCCTGCTTGACGTGATAAAGCGCCATTTTCAAAGCCTCATCGTTAAACGGCATTAGAAACTTCAGGTGATAGTTAGCAGTCGACATGGTCAAGTATTGTTAGGTTAGCGGGATATGTGACGCCACGATATCACATTACATGACCAAAGCAGCAGGAGCTACCAAATCGATCAGCTCCATTGATATGGGAGGATGAGATTGAAATGTAACTCTCCGAAACCCAATTGACTTCCGAGACAGGCACACCACCCTTAGGCCATACATGCACGTTCGGTTTGCTTGGTTAAAGTCGTTTTTAACATATAGTGGCCGCTTATGACTGTGTTGTAATCAGCATGCATGATAATAGGGCCACAAACTAAGCATTTCGTCCATGCCAGCCTTCACAGCGAGGCGACAGTGTGAACCTTAGGCTCAATATTTTCTCGTTCAAAATTCTAAAGGAAATAAATCTTATCTGAACATCTTCAAAGGCTGTGAAAGAAAAAACAATAAGAAGCACACTGCTGCAATATAAAATTGGTGGCTGCGTTGTTTTTAAGATAATATCATGGGCCCTGTTATTCAATCTAAAATTTATTTTTATGTGCCCTCGGTTATCAACTTATCATAGGAGCCTACTTTTTGCGTTCTCTATATAATTACAACCCTGTGATGTCGATTCACCGGCAGTCGCTGAGCGTAGATGAGCCAAAATTCTAACATTTTTAAGTGTGCAGATGGCGACTGCAGTAGAGGCAGCACAAGCCATCGGGTCATTATTCGACTATGTTGGCAACATGCTGTCCCTATGTACGGCCGGCCATTGGCATCACGGTGCCAATATTAGGCGATTACTCGTGCTGCCTGGGAGCATTCTAAAACCAGGAAAGGTTAACATCAAAAAACAGACGAATATTGTTAGATAGTTAAATAATCTTGACTTACAGTGTCAACTGTTAGTGACATACGTGACAGTAGGAATTAAAAATTTAGCCGGTCACTAATAACAGCAATCACACCAATTAATTAAAATATTGAAAGAGCGATAGCCTTATGTGCTGTGCCTTAACAAACGTCATTCGCGTGTACGTTTCAAACGTAACACGTCCTGGCGCATATGCCAAGTGACATTGCTTTTTATTGTTTTTTCCACCTACGCCGCGGGCTCCTCGCACCTGCTTGCTGCTCCAGGGAAGAAGAGAATAAGGTTACGTGACACGTGCGCCTCTAAGTGACGTCAACTATAAGCGTGGAAGTACGCGTCAAATACCCTCGATGTTTGCAACGCCCCCCAAGAGCCAAGTTTCTTAAACCACAACGCCGATTATTATGGCGTTCTTATTTTTAAATTTTGAAAAGATACTTGCAGATAACTGACGTCCGACCACAAATATTTACCAGCAACCTAGCATCGCACCGTAATAGTTAAAAAGTTAACTGGTAGAATTTAGTTATCCGCCTCATTACTTGGCCGGAGTCGCCACCACGAAAGGTGCAATGTCGCAAACACCACCTCCATACCTCAAGACGCCTGATTCAAAAATTTCATTCACCTTGGCTGAAACAACCACTGCAATCAAAACATGTATGTTAAAAAGTGATTACGAATTTAATTATCCCTGAGACAAGGCGCAGATGGGTTTCTAAAATAGAGTTTACGAGTAATGCCCGTTCTGATGAAGATGTAAGAAGCCATCACACGTTCAGGTCGGAGTCGTGGGACGCACGGGTGCTGGCAAGTCTTCGCTGGTCTTGGCCCTTCTGCGCATGCTCACGGCATCCGAGGGCCGTATCCTCATCGATGGCGTTGATATCGCCGAGGTACCGCTACGAAAACTGCGAAGGAGCATCACCGTCATACCACAGGTGACCAAGCATAAAAAATATGTATATTGCATGTAGCTAGCGAAAATACTGGCTTTTCTTTTTTTCCTCGGTTTTATTGGTTGTTGGCTCTCTCAGGGTATACTTTTTATTCGTTTTCTAATTTTCTCTACATTTGAGAGAGATTACAGAGGTTATGAAAAATACTGTCTTGTTCTCCCAACATATCTTTGCTAAGTCACTGTATCAGTCGATTTTCATTGTCCCCTAAGAACTCCAGCTGTTTACTCGAAGGAAACAAAATAAGTCAGGTGCGAAACCGATTACGCGTGTTTCTCTTATGTATTTCTTTAAAGGAACCAAGATGCGCTATAAAAAGACAGCCACAGGAAAAAGCCAAGGAGACAGACAGAGCGCAAGGAGACAGACCCGTCTCCTTGTCTTTTTCCTGTGGCTGTCTTTTTATAGCGCATCTTGGTTCCTTTAAAGCAATGCACCAACTCTCCCAACAAGAAGTTCTAAATTCTCTTATGTACTTACACAGTTGCATTGCAGTCGGGTTTCTTCCCGACCCCCTCCCATACTATATATGGACCTGGGTGGACTGGCTTGGTGCTGAGGGTGAAGAACAGCACCTGCTCGTCCAGCAGGCCATCGATGTATTAGGCGCCTAAGTTTTGGGCCTCAATAAAGTCTTCTACTACCCTGGACACCACTGCTACATTACCTAACGATTATGCTTTCTGAAAGCTCTAGTTTCGCGTTGGACGGCGTTAAATGGGCTTTCTCTGCATTGCAATGTAACACACGGACACACCTAGAAGAGGCAATAGTCGAAAAAACAAATGGCAACGATCTGGCGTCCCTCATGCGAGGCTGCCATGCAGCACTCGAATGGCGAAAAATCAAGCAAAACTTGAAGCGAGCCCGCCGGCTGCTTCCAGCGCTACAGCCAGCGAAAAGGCAGAACGTATGCAAGATTTCATGAGCGGTCGGCAGAAATGCGGAACGTAAAGGCGTTCTGGATCACTCAGGATGGTACGGACTGCGATACAGTGCCCTTAAAAACATGGCCGATGGCGGCCCGAGAAGGTAGGAGCAGCGACTCAGTGCAGCTATTTCTTTTCCCTGTTCGTCCATCATCTACCTGCTCTTACTTTCTTTATTTTTTTTATTTTTGTTCTTTTTGTTTCTCAAACCCAATATAAATTTCTTGAGATATTCTGTTTTCAAGAAAGCCCATGCATCTCTGGCAGTTTAGTGCCAGCGTATTCCGCACTTATCATTTTGTGACTTTCTACATAACTATTGGTCTCCATATCTGCCTTGTGGTTTCTGTCATTGCTGAAATCCTCTTGATTGTTTCTGTGCTTCAAGGCATGCAATTTTAAAACATATCAGACCACAACCTGAAAAAGAATTTCCAACATTATAGCGATTACTTCAGCGTTTTGAAGAAAACCTTCATCAAACTACCGGCGTTTTGTAACCTACACGAAACAATTCCTGCTAATGAAGAGCAACTTCTGAGCATCTTTGCTTTGCCTATTGCTGAGCTACTGCTATACATTTTAGTTTCTGCTCTGTCATTCGTAGTGATTTTCATTTTTTGTCATTTTCATTTTATCTGAGTCATTATTAGTGACTCGTAGCGATCACCCATTGTAATGTCGCGGTATCACAGGACTTTCTACGTTCGCCGCTATGGAGGAGGGTGGCACAGGCGAACACTCTCAAGGTCAGGTTACACGCAACAATTAATACCTAAGAAAGTGGAAGACTAAACAGCCGCCGCAGCTCAGTCCGTAGAGCACTAGACATGAAATTTAGATGCCATGGGTTCGGATCGCACCAGCGACAAGCATTATTCACCTAATTACTTTATTACTTCACATTGATTACCAAGAAAAATTCACCCATGCTTTCATTTGTGCAACTGCTGGCTCCCTTCTTATGTTTATCGAAAACATAGTCACTCATGTTTCCTTCAATGTTTTCTTAACCACTTTTACAAAGTCACATATAGAGGTTTCACCTCGCGGAAAGCCTCCCCTCTACACATGGAGAACGGCATTTTCCGCTTTTCCCCTCGCCGCAACCTGCCACACGCTACTTCATCGAAGGTTATCTTTCCTCCATTATTTGACTTCTAGCTCTGATGCATTGAATGACGATATAAAGAAACGGGCATGTGTACACTTCGGTAACTTTGAAGATGATGACCGGTGTTAACAGCTGTTAACAGTGAGAAGACACCTAGCCGGAGGCAACAGAACGTCATGTGGCAGAGTACGGAAACTTGATTTGATAGCGCTACCTCGGTTGATGCAGGGACCGGGCTGTCTGTAGGAATATGGTGGAAGCGCTCCTCCCATTACGGATGATAATGATATGATCATTCCTGTAATGATATGATCATCTCACGCGAATGTGTCGTTTCTTCTAAGTGATATGTGGTGTGAATATGCAGGACCCGAGCCTAGTGAGAGGAACGCTGCGAATGAACCTTGACCCCACAGACTCGCACTCTGACGCAGACATCTGGCAGGCCTTGGAGCGGTCACACCTCTCCAGGGTCGTCTCTAGTGACGCAAGGGGTTTGCTACTAGAGACCACGGATGGTGGCAGCAACCTCAGGTGAGGAGTTCACAATGCGTCTAAGGGATTATATTCGGGGGATTTGCTTCTAAAACAACAAGTGTGCTATTTTACCCAACCTGCACGTGGTTCGTGTGCGTCATTTACTTTACAGCAGAATTGGTATTTATGGACGTTGCTGCTCCTCCATGTCACCGTTCTCCTTTGTTAATCTTCTAATCAGTGTGCTTTCTCGGTGCTCAACGTAAAACTAAACATTTTTAAGATACATTTGCCCATTCATTATCGGTTCGGTTCACTTACCCTGAGACTGAAAGTAAAGGCGCAACCAGAAGGTCTAGCCCCTGGCTATGCTGTGCGTTTTGTCTAGACCTCTCTGACACCTGGGTACCATAGATAATTGTACTATGTGAAGCAGTAGTCACTCATTGCCTCTGGCGCAGTGTGGGCCAGAGGCAGCTGGTGTGCCTGGCGCGCGCCCTGCTGCGAGGCTCCAAGATCCTCCTGCTGGACGAGGCCACGTCTCAGATGGATGGAGACACGGACCGCCTCATCCAGGCTACGCTCAAGGACGCCTTCGCCAGCTGTACTCTCCTCACGGTCGCCCACCGAATCCACACCGTGCTCGATTACGACAGGTGGGTCGACCAAGTAGAGAGAACTTTTGTACTTGTATCATTACAGGAGTGCGTTGTTTTCCTGATTATTACGTAAAAACATAAAACTGTGACGCAACTTCTAACATCAAGAACAAAGTGTTATTGAAATGTGCCATGAATGCTGTACCAACATTTTGAAGCAAAAGCTTGACTGCGACATGTATCAGCCAAGGTCAACCTGTCCGACCGCTAGACCTTCAATGAGCCAGAAGTCACAGTGTGGCTATATAGCTTAACCATGGTACCACCTAAGGTGTACCACCATTTGACATTTGACGTTGACCTCTGATGGCATATGGGAAATATGGGAGAGGCCTTCGCCCTGCAGTGGGTATAATCACGCTGATGATGATGATGATGATGATGATGATGATGATTATGATGATGATGGCGATGGCATATACACCATCACATGTTCCCTCTTGTAGTTGACGGCGTCCTCGACTCCATAGCCTCGGCAGTTTAATCGCTGCTAAGCCATGTCTGATCATGTCTGAACCTAAGCCTAACCAAAGAAAATCAAGTAAATCATCCTGCCGCTTCGCTTACTAGGCTTAGCATGGTTACGCCTCAGTCATTTGTTTCTATTTTTCTACCAGTCTTCATTGTTGTGAATTGTTTTATACTTTTATATAATTGTTTATAATTTTCTTTTATACAATCCATTCTTGTAGAGTCATAAGCTGTCTGCAGTGTCTTAAACCACATCAAGAAATATAGCTGATATGTCGGTGTTCCAGTAGCAAGTAAGAAACGCAGAACTGCGCTCGCGACATAACTGCGCAATGTTGACAATAAAATAGCAGCATGTTGTGCTTCAAAGGGATGTTAACTATAATTGGAAGCCGTTGAGTATATATTAATGATGCGACATGAAAAATGCCGCGCTGACTGCCTTCATCTCTGCAAACGGGAGCCTACTGGGTACAGAAGCGAAATACTGTGTGACGAGCGAGTATTTCATCCACGCGAAATCGTAAAAGCATTTCCTATATGGAAATGTGCGAATTTCTGTGCGTCACAACAAAGAGGTAGCACAGACTTTATAGCCAAAAATAAAAATAGCAAATATTAAAAAAAAAACAAGCACAAAACCAAAGAAGTTAATGAACATAGCGTTTAGTATGCCGAAGACTGCCCTTTGGAAAGAGGGGTCCACACGGCCGACTATCACTTCACAAAAGATTTTACGTTCACACCGCCGCCACCGGAGACGATGCCACGTCTTTTGTGACACGGAAATTGCCATAATGTTCTTAGCACATAATAGAAGAACAAGCAAAACGTAAAGCTGCAGTAATATAGATGTGATAAAAGTACTAATTATAACGAAGAAAGTCAGTCATAAAAGCAACAAATACAAAGCAAAACTAAAACAGGACCAGCGAAAAATCTGAGCAGCACACCGCTAGAGTGCGATGATAATGCGATTATAAGCAATGATAGTCTATGTATCTACGCAATATATATACAGCAATGGGGAAAATGTACAACGCGAAATAAAATATGGGAGACCAAATAAATATCATTGTCTTAGTTCTTGTTTGTCAGATTATATTGCAAGGCATGTTCAGTCAATTAATTATCGGAGTGTGATTCAGAGTATGTTTTTTTTTATTTCGAGATTACGTTAAAAGGTAAAGTACTTTCCTGACCACATATTAGGCCACATTCACAAACGTAGTTGCAAATTATGGAGCGGGAGATGTCATAAAAGTGAGCTCCTATAAGACATTTGATTCGTCGCAGAAATCGCTACACCCATTTCTGCATTGCGTCTCATGCTGGCGCCAACTATCGACAGAGAGATAGACTGGAAAAATTTCATTGGTTTCGAGATTTTTTAGCTGTCTGCTCTAACGATAGTTTACTATTACTGAACTAGATTCATCTACCTCCTTTTTTTTGCAGGATAATCGTTCTGGAAGAAGGCAGGGTCCGGGAATTCGATTCCGTGCCCGCGCTTCTTGCTGACACGTCGTCAGCATTCTATGGCATGGCTTCGGAGGCTGGCATCTGCCGCGCTCGGCCTGAGTCGAACCGAATAACCACTGCGTTATGACAAATTAAACAACTTTCCCACTCTCTCGCCGCGCCACAAAATAAAGAAAAAAATCACTTACGTTTTGGCAACTGGTGAATCATAATTGTAATCACTCTGAACTTCCAACAAATCGTTTGGGTCGAGTGATCTTGCCATAATGTTGAGCCATTAGATTCCGCTTACACTGAGCCAGAAACGAGAAAAAGCGAGTTTATTTCAGTCGCATTGAAAGTCATGTCTTCGTTAGCGCGATTATTCCACCAGGCTAGGCGTTCTTACCGTATTTATCTGCATTTAACACGTATTCACCATCTGGTCGAAATGCATCTTCACGCCACTGGAATTACGAGCCTTATTGTTAAATTCTTAGCAGTGTGAACAACAGAAACCAGCAAGCACTCAACAAACTAAGCACTAGATGTCTTTCATCAACTAGGTGGCTTGCTTCACTGTATTTGAAATGAATGCAATCGGAAATAAGATGTTCGGGTAATGCTTTGTGTCGGTCTACCAATATTGACGCAATACACTTACACATTTAAACTCTTGTAATATGCGCATCGTAGGTACACTACAAGATCGTATATCAAACTGCTGGGCATTCCAATTTTTAAACCGGTTACTTGCCGAACGTGCCAACCATGGCCCGCTAGGTGAGATCCGAGTGCAATGCTAACGTCAAGCAGTGAAGCAGTCCCACTCCGACAAAAATAAGCGAAGCTGGGTACCAAGGAACGTGGTAATCATTCACAGTGCGAATACGTCCAGCATGTGTGTTTTTGTTAGCGTAACCTCCAAATACCTTGCTATGGAGGACTTCAGGTCGAGTAATTACACTACATTTTACGGCCGGTCGCAATGGAGTCGATGTGTTGAAAGCTGTCAGTGACATAGGACACGGTAGCTACATGTCCTGCAGCTGTTTCAGCTGCGGGGCGACGTAACTGCCATTCGGCAACCTTCTGCCAAGCAAGGAAGAAATTCAGCATCCCATTGTAATAAATGACAGGAAAATAAGCTTCTTCTGTTTTGTACTGCGACGGTTTAATAAGTGTTTCGGCAGTCTCCAAAATGACTGTGCTGGCGCTGCGGTGGGCGTATCAAAAGACAGATTTAGCTTACCGTGATCCGCGATCTGCCACCGTAACTCTCTACCGCGCGTGAGCTGATTGGTCCCGACGCGGCAGGTCTGTGTGCCGACATCCAGTATGTGGCGCCATCTATCGGCGTTAAGAAGGGTCTGGGCATGCGCAGTAGAACGCGCAGTGACTGATCAGGGTAGCGGATCGCGGATCACGGTAAACTAAAACTCTCTAAAGAGGCTTCGCTATTTACGCACCGTAGTGTAAACATTTCGAAATCCAATAGCCTTTTGATGCAGCAAAATAACGAAGATAAGCTACATTTTGCGACATTAGCATGAGTGAGAAATTTTGAACGTAAAAATTGCAGGGAAGCTCAGTAAATTCTCATTTCCGCTGGTTTATAAAACGCAAATTTACCTTGCATCAACTGGCATCATAAGAACAAAATACAAGCAAAATATTTACCAGTTTTCTACCTATGCAACGTTCTGGTAGCGTCTGAGATAGCTGACCATTTTAATATGGATCTTGCTGTCCTGGGAGCGGCTGTCTTTTTACGAAGGTTATTCATCCGACCTATATATCAGTGTTGAGCAGGAGCGGCTGTGCCTCGTTTCCAGTTCATTTTTATAGCCTTTTATCTCAAATGTTTTCAGCGTTATTATTTTCATATTTGAGCACTAAAATGAGTAAGTACTGTCCAGCCTATTTTGCAACCAACGCTTTGTGTACCAGTATCTGATTTAGGCCTTCCAATTCCTCTGTTGTAGAAGACGATTGATGACGTAGGAATATGTCAGACCCAGAACAGTTCAGAGGCCTCGCAGACTCTTCCATTTTTCTGTTCAGTAAACTTATCTTGACATCGACCCATGCAACAATAAATTGAGTACACGCTCACGCTCTCAAAGCTTCGGGAATGCTAAACTAAATCGGCGACACGCTAAAATATTTGAAACATTTAAGTGCACCCTCTGCACATAAGCCTTTTCGCCCGAATTAAAGTTCGTGCCTCTGCCGAAGAAGCTCTCATGGCAATATAACGGTGAATCTAGCGCAAAATGTTTGCACGTACTAAAAATCGCACATAACTAAAGAACAAAACGCCGGAAGCCCTCCGACCGCGTCCGTCAGTCATCACGGAGATAGCTCACCCTTCCGCCAGGTTGGGGCGGGTAATCTGTCATACTCTCGAATCTACTTCTGAAAAACTATTTTCAACTTTGCAGAGAAGTTTCTGCTTTTCCGGTCAATATTCTTCGGATCCGGTAGTATGATGCCACTGTAGAGGAAACCAAACAGGCAAGTAAAATATGAAAGAAGATATATTATTTTGCCTATTGGCAGCCACGCTTGCGAAAGAGCCTGGCAGGTCAGAAAGCAAGAGAGTCTTGAATCTTGTAGGTGCAAATGCCTCAGTCAATCCTAAAATCATTGCTGTTAGCTCAAGATCTAAATAGACAAGCATGGAACCCTATGAATAAAGGGGACACCCTAATTAATTGCATTGTTTGCGATCTTGATTGGACGTTAATTCGCCTCGAGTATGTAGCCTTGAAAACCTCACTAATTATGCTTCTTAAAATTTGGCGAAATCAACCAAACCAAGTGGCCTGGGAAAGGTTTGTTCAATGGCTTGGAGTTTCGTAGATAATTTTCTTTGCCCTAACGAAAAAAAAAATATTTACTTCGCGAAGCCAATTAATATGCTCATATCTTCCCTGCCTATGACTGATTCCTTTAGTGTATGAAACGTTCCCTGTTACCTCGGAGATTTCAGGCTTCCTATTCTCCGTAACGAAAAATATTCGTTGGAACATCAAGACATGAAGAATTGCGAGAAGTTGATACTAACCAAGATCGGGAAGGAGGAAGCAAAGGCCGGAGATGCCATTCGAAGGCATGATAACTGACGGTCCTTCAACGTGTTGGAGTGGAGGTAAGAGAAGGCGACTGTAGCAGAGAGTGGCAGAAATACAGGTCCGTGCACGGGACTGGGGGCTTTCTGGCGTAAGGTGACCTCAGATGGCAGACGACAGGATTAACTAGAGCAATTTGTTAAGTTGGTGATGATGATTACTCCACGGTGCCTGTATTATGCGCGTGTTAGCAGCACAGAATGGTGGCCTGGAATGAGCTGTGACCCCGTGGAAGCGGACGAAGAAGAAGCCGCCGAGATTTGAAGAGTAAACGCATAACAGCAACTGCAGCAGCCCTTCACAGATTTTTCTCTGGGACTGGTCTACAACAAGCAGTCCTTGGAATCTGGAGTGATCTGTGTTTCCTGACTCACACTAGCTATGTCGTAGGCCACTTTTCTGTCACGCCATCGCCCGCTCAGCTAGCCGCTACCTGCCCCGATTTTCATTAGTCCAGACCCAGCCACCGTTGCATCTCCTGACATCCATAGAGGGTACTGAAAAGGTAAGTAAACTGAACTGGCAATGAGGCATCTTCGACAAGCGTTCTAAATCTGTATATCACCAATAGAAACAGTATAAGCGTTAAAAAACTGGTTAGACTGAAGGCGATCTGGACACATGTAACATCGCTGCCCTATGTCCGTGGCATCCAGCTCTTATTCAGATAGTATCTGCTGTAGCACTAATATGTTTCGTTGTGTTAAAGTAGGAGGCCAGATAGGTTGTGTGCATTCTCTCCATATGATCAAGTTCGAAGGTGATAAGGTAAATTTGCGGACAAACGCCGAGCGCATCGGTCCATTCAATGTTCAGTGATTTCCATCTTACTTGAAGTCAAGAAACATTTTGTAGATATATAAAAACATCATGACTGATATCTCGATTCGCTTCAGGCAACGCGTAAATAAGGTTGCAAGATGATATAGTGCTCCATTTGCGTGAGCCCACGCCAGTACTTTAGTACTTTTTCGTCGTTCCAATTTTGATTCAACATGTCGAAAGATCTGCAACCTGTGTTACCTGGTAGGGATTCTATTTTTCCGAACCAATTGCAGATTAATCCTATCAAACGGCAAGCGCACCTCTTAACTTACTGTAGGGAAATGTTTTTTGTTGTGTTTATCAGGATGCAGGTTGAATTAACTACCCCACTCTTGCATTGACAGCCGTTCCGCTTAAGCTTCAGCGTGAAACAGTATCTGATCTGCCACGAATGTCTCGGGAAGCTCTGCCGTCTTCTCTATTGTGTCAAGGTATTTCAAGATTGAAATTACATAACTTTCATTAATAGACAACGTGAGCTGCCACTGAAATTGCAGAAGGTAGTTTCTATGTGTCAGTTGAATATAGCTTAAAATAGCTTATCAAATTCATAACGCCTGATTCGATGATAAACATTCTGAACATTGCATACGGACGTGAGAGGAAGAAAATAATAAAAAAATTCATTGATCTTATTATTGGTGACGTTTTTTTTTATGTACAGGTGGCCTATGCGCGACGAACAATAATACGACTGCGCAATGTATGCATGCGTAAACTGGTGATAAAAAGCTAGCGCATGAACACGGAATGCGCTCTATTCCTTGTTCTCCTAGAAATTCCTGCGCGTCACAGGAACCCAAGCTAAATTTAATCGGAAGAGAGTGATAAATAAAATGAGGAGGAAGAGGATCAGGTGTAAAAGAGAAAACTAAGAAAAATTCAGTCAGACACTCCCAGGAGGGCACGGTGTATGGGTTGAAATCAAAAGAACTCTCCTTCTGTGCTGCGTCTGGGCTTTAACATGAAACAAGAGAACTCAAGCACGAAGTGCTGTGACGTATAGGTTGAGTATGGTTGTCTTTAGTACACCACAATTCTGCAAGCGTGCTCTAGTGTTCCAACACAGGCAGTCACTCAGGAAGGTTTCCGCGTCTAAATAAATGAGCACCAACTTTCCAGAAAATTGTGCAGTATGTCTGCATCGAAGCCATTCGGAAGCGCTAAATTCAGTGCAGGATCATCAGTGCTCTAAGGTCAAATAGGACTCCGTTCTCATTATATGCATGCAAATGCCTCATTCATAGGTGAGTACTCTGCGCCGAGCAACCAACCATCGCCTCACTACACGAGGAAGATTTTTCAAGCTTGCGTTCTCCAACAACTTCTAAACTACATTCAACTCACGGAAGCACACCGACCTATTTCCTCGCGAAGGAATGCAATGCCTGTTTGCGAATTCTACCTCGATGTTTAACCCCAACTATTTAACTATTAAGAGCTAAGCCTGCTGTAATGGTTGACCAAAAAGTCGGCATGATCCTTGCTCCAAATATATAGGTCCGAGTCCCAGAGGGCTTGGCACATCCATCGTGGCGAAGTAATGTTCACCGTGCTCAAATATATTTGTGAAGTACGTGTGTATGAGAAAGAGAGGAAGGTATCACATGTGCCTATATTTACGCGTTTTGTCCTTACCTATGTGTGCATCTGATAGAATAACTGCGTTCCAAATTTACTAAGCGAGATCAGATGCTTAGCTGAACGTTGAAAACCTCTGACAGGTCCTGAAATGCCGTCTCCGGGAAAGGCGAAGGACGGCTCGGAAGTCCAACCGAGAGAGGGTGCAGGTCGCGGAAAACACGATCGCAGCAGTAGTCCCAAAAAGTGAGTTTTATGCTACCTGGGAGCATTGTTTGCGTAACAAGCAATCTCTGGCAGTGCATTGCAAGCGGCGGTGATGTTTTCTTTGATGGAAGTGGCAAGACATACTCAATTCTGCTTTGTGTGAATGTCCTCATTCATTGGTATAGTGGCACACTGAATATATAACGACGTTTTTTACATCGACCTAAAGTGAAAGAAAGAGACTTACGAAGAAGTTTTATTGCGTAACCTAGCAAGCTAATTATTATCTTGTTAGTTTATGTGATAGGTCAAAAACAACACGCAGCGCTTGCAGGGAGTCCTCCCTTGCCACCTGCAGTCTCTTGCGCCGTAACTGTGGTCATCTCAAGCCAACTTTGCCCGCCCACATGTAGTCTCGAGAAAAAAACAAAGGGACAAGAATGCGCCCATACAGTGTGGCTATCACGTACCCGATCTCTGCGGCTTGTCAAAATTACACAAAATCCCAATACTACTTTCTTTTAATTCTGCATGCGCGACTTTTCTATATTTATGGCCAGTTGCTTTAAAATCAACGCCACACATTTCGAAACTTACTTTCGTTTTACCCATTGAAATTCACTCATCATAATATTTTAACTTGCTAATACTGTGTTTGAATTATCCTACTTGTGATTCTCAACTTGGCACGCGTTACCTGCTTAGTACTATAATAAAACGCATCTTCAACAATCGGTTTGAAAACCTAAGAGCTTTCTGAGCATCTGTGCATTTTTTGTTTGCCGATCTGTGGAAACATTTTCGGTTTTGGTACGTAGACATAAAATGCAGTAACTATTTCGTTGCAAAGCCTGACTGTGTAGAAGACTCCTCGCACACCGTAAACGAAATCGTACTGATGACCTGTGTCTGAGCGATTTTCGTAGAAATAGCTTGGTTCGTGGGATTTAACGTCCCAAATCAACTCAGGCTATGAGAGACGGCGTGGTACAGACCTCCCAATAATCCCAGCACCTCGGATTCATTGACGTGCAATGACGTCGCTCAATAGACGAGCGCCTTGCGTCTCACTGCATCGAAACGCGGTCGCTGCGGCCAGGATCGAACCCCGTCATATGGATCAGTATAGTCAAGCGCCCAAACCACTTAACGAAGTTGAGGAACACGAAATGTGGGGCGTCTGGCACGTGCTCGGGGCCCGAACCGTGAGCAACGGTCTGTGCTTCAACGTCCGGTGTGGCACTGTGCTTGCGTAATGTGCGCGCGTCAGTGCTTTATGTGCTGTGGACGCTTTCTCTCACGTAACAATATTCAACTTCAGGGCGTATTAGAGTCGTATATGCAAGTTTTTTTTTTTTTTTACTTAAAGTGAATAGGGGCATGTTTGAGGTCACGGTGAAATTGCGCAAAAAACACGACACAAAAGTAAGAGGGACACGTAGCACGGGACGAGCGCAATTCACGTTTAATGCCTTGTTAGGTGAAACTGAAAGAATTTGACAGTATTCCTTCAAATTGGAGAATATAGTGCGAGGATTGTGCTAGTATTTAAATAAAGCGTGTCTTCACGTTTTTCCGATTACCATCTGACACCGCTAACATCATCTGAAATTGTCGAACACATTACAGTCAACTATAAACTACCCTTTTTAATATACTAAAGCGGCCAAAAGCCTCCCACACCAAGGAAAGCACCAGATTTTGTTCTCCAAGTTTGACCAATGTGTAATTTCAATGTAATCAAGGAAATAAATAATTACAAAGTACTAAAAACTACACGTGCTGCCGGAGGGATCCGAACCCACGACCTCCGAATATCGGGCCTCGTGCTCTACAAACTAAGCTACGACGAAAGCTGTTCAATGTTCTTTTTTCTGAGGTATTTATGTTGCCTGTAGCCGAATCTTCAAATCTTCAAAGAGGACGTGGTACGTATTGTGTTGCTGCTAGTGACACGTGCAACGTGATACAACGAGGAGGGTGGGATCTGTGCGATAGCTCTCTTACGCTACCTATGACATCAAGGCTGTCAGATCGCATGTATCCTTAGGCTAACCGCAAACACATGTAGGAAAAATGAGGTGCTCTTTATGAGATATACATGAAGGAAGCCAACAAGCACAAACTGCACGCAAAGTATTTTTTTTTCGTGCTGATTTATATGAAATCGTATTGTAAGATAGATAGGACAGAAATAATTATAAAGTAGAACAAAAGCAACCACCTCCCGCCGGTGCGGTCCGTATTCATGACCTGGATATATCTGGATCACATTTGTAAGGAACTTTCTGGGTCACCCTTGCGCAACGGCAGGGTCTGCAGCTTTACCTTATACAATCGAGCAGAATCTACTACCTGTAGTGGTTTCTATGACAAGGTCAAATTGGCAAGGTCATATTATGCGGCATGCTGGCCGACCTCTGCTACTCTACTTTGTTAGCAAAGATATGATCGCCTTTTACTTTCAAGGGCAACCTGTTATAATAGAAAGGGTTCGACTATATAACGTAATATCTTAAGAGCCCTATTCTGAGGAAAATGAGGCATCGACGGCGTTGTCACCACTGTCTGCGTCGAGGCCGAAAAATCACGGGCTTATTGGCTCCAAGCAGGTTGTAGGTGACAGGTGGTGCGACCGGGAACTGACACGTGACGTCAGCTGCTTTATGGTAGCAATCGAACACTCCGGGACCCTTCGATATGCCGATTCAACAGGCTCCTCTTAGGCCACGCAGGCAGGTTTATATGGCTTGGATAAATTGGGGATCTTAATTTGCGTGGGCAGTCTTTCACATACAGTGATAGCTTAACGCAGAAAGCGAATAAGTATGCTTTTGAGATAAATGGGAGAACATTAGGAGGCTAGTGCATAAACGAATAGAAGTGTGCGTTTGCACGAGCGTGAGTCCGCCGAGTACCCGCTACAGGAAGACATCAACGCCCTCGTGTCACCCTTAAAGGCAAAGCATAATAGTGGCCTTCAATTGTTTTAACGTTCCTGGCCCCCGAAATGTAAAGACAGACGACCAAACGGACATACCAAAGAAGAAAGAAAAGCTCAAGAAAGTAGCAAATGTGGTTTGAAGTTTAAACTCCTTAAAAAATGCATATCATGGAAGCGGGATCACGAATCTTGAGGTCACTGAACCGGTTGTCAGCGCGCTTCTATTATCCCGCCGCAAATATACCGAACTGAGAAGACGCCTGCACTGGCTCACCTTGAAACCGGATGCTAGTGCAAAACTTTATTCTCGGACTGTAGAGGAGAGCACGAGATTGATGTTGGTCATGTGCTTTAGTGTGAATGAGAAAGTTGGTGTTATTGTTTTTGCATTAAAAGTTGGTAGTTTGCATCTGTGGCGTGTTGTCTTAGCTGCTCCGCTGTTCGTTGGTATCCTGGATTATTGCGCGTAATAAAAACGAACCTTCTGTGCGTGAGTGGTTAAGTATTGCCTTATTATTAGGCTGTGACTGCAAGTAGTACGTTTAAGTGCGTTTTAGGAAATTCGAGCTTACAGAAAGCGTTCTCGGTTTCACATTACATTCTGCCAAGAAAGATTTCGTGTGCTTGGTTGTCGAAGCTCTTTACGTGTCATTCTGTTGGGGATGAATAAACGTCGAAGGCGAAAAGTATGCTCGAATCTTCCGTCGCAGGTTGTCCCGGAAACGTAGTGAAGGTGCTTCCAAGACAAATGTTACCAGCCCTCGCGTTCCTCCGCACCAAGATTCGCCGACAGCGGGGACGACGCCCTCTCACTGCGTCGGCACCAACGGCAACGCAGGAAAGCGGCAGCCCAGTCCAGAAAACGAAGCAAACAAGAGCTCTCCCGGCTCCGGCACCAAGGGCAGCTCCAAAAAGCAGAAATCCAGTCCAGAGAGCGAAGGAAACAAGGTACCCACGTTACGACATGTGTCTGGGCATACATCAGAGCTTTTTATTTTACTAGTTGGGGTACTTCGCATGTGGAGTCATGTGTCAAAATGCAGCAATACGTGTTGGTCGAAATTCGGACATTTACTGGGAGAAGTGGCGCCCACAGTCACTAAAACATCATCATCATCATCATCAGCAGCAGCAGCAGCAGCCTGATTATACCCACTGCAGGGCGAAGGCCTCTCCCATATTTCTCCACTTAACCCGGTTCTGTGCTAGCTGCATCCACTTGACCCCTGCTAACTTCTTAATCTCATCCGCCCACCTAATTTTCTGCCGCCCCCTGCTACGCTTTCCTTCCCTTGGAATCCAGTTTGTTACCCTCAGTGACCATCGGTTATCCTCTCTTCGCACTACATGTCCTGCCCATGTCCATTTCTTTTTCTTAATTTCTACTAGAATGTCGGTAACTTGAGTTATTTCCCTGACCCACTCTGCACGCTTTCTATCTCTTAATGTTACCCCTACCATTTTTCGTTCCATAGCCCTCTGGGTTGTCCTCAACTTAAGTAGAACTCTCTTGGTTAGCCTCCACGTTTCAGCCCCATAATTCACTAAAACAAACTGGTCCAATTGCAAACTTTAACGTTGTTGATAAGTGCAGAACCACATGGCAACAAAATCAGTTGAAAAGATGCAGTAACGAAAATGTACAGATAGGACAGCCGCAGAGATAATTAGGAAATTAAAAAATATCAGAAGCGCTTTTCAGAAGCTAATAAAGTCACTAGCATAGAGCTTCTATTGTTCATGATGCTGCAATCCGTAAACAAAACAAGCCGAGAGTTAGGGGTGTACAGTGCCAGAAGTACTAGGACAGCATGGGAAGGTTGAAAGGACGTGGTAATGATTAACGTAAGAAGGGGGCGCCAGAATGGTGGGCGGATGAGGTCAAGAAGTTTGCAGGGATCAGTTGTATCCAGCTAGCACAGGACCGGGTTAATCGGAGGAGCGTGCGAGGGGCCTTCGCCTTACAGTGGGTATAGTCCGGCTGATGATGGTGATGGTGGTGGTGGTTAACGTCAAAGCATCGTAGAAACTGCCACCACCCCCTTTCAGAAGGGACATTCTAATAATCCATCCACCCCATCCACCCGAAAAGTGCTCACTAAAGCTTGCCTCTTTTTGAAATTGAGATTCCCGAATGAAATGATCAAAGAGCTCTGCGCGTATCTATACTTATGCACACTTCTTAATAGCACTCCTTGCTACCTTTCCCTTCGCCTTTGTGCCCTCTCGGAAATGGAAGATGCATTGTGTTCGCTCAGTACACGGGGACCCGGTGCCTCGGCGTACGTCGATGCAATGATCTACACTCTTAACCTTTATTGATAGATGACGGACAGCATACTTAATGAGCACTTTTTGAGCTCTGGCGTCAACGCCAAGTCCGGAGGTGCCACTGAATGCACGGATATAATATCGCGGCCATTAGTCTTCGAAGAATCTTGACAAGCAGAGAAGGCACGCTTACCTGAATGGCTTCGCCACACGTTAAGAGTTAGCGAACGGAAACGCATCGGATATGCAACCACTTAGCCGACAAAGGTAAGGAAATGAGGGGCTTGTTACGACTCCCACATGAAGGAAGCTAACAGTCATTATCTTTCGGGAGAAAAAGAACTTATACTATTTTTATTTATAAATTCTTAAATGAAAACAGTCATCCTTGCTTCCCTTTCTTTAAATTACAGTTGGGTTCCTCGAAAATGCATGATGAGTAAGCGCAATCCTAAAGCACTCTCAACTACTTTCATGATGGGACCTATCGCGACGACGATAAACTATGTGAAACAACTATAACGGAGAGCTCGTCGTGCAGCTAGGGAACTAACTAATGCCATATTCTCTTACAGATTAATTAAATTCTTTAAATCACTTCAAAAGCTATGGTTTATTGTAGCAATAGCAAGGCCTGCTTGTGGTCAGCTTTCAGTCAACACAGTGCTTGTGATTAAACACGTTAGCGACGAGAAAGCCCTTCTCGCATATCACACGCGTGTCCTCTGGGGCCCTCTTTGCAGAGCACTAAGATAAAAGACGGGAGCAGCAAACCGAGCACAGGTGCCGCGACGGACGTTAAAGCCACTTCACAAGTGTCCGAGCCCAAACAAGCGCCAGAGGCATCCGCCACCGACGAGCGGCGTCCACCAAAGTTCAAGCTGAAGTTGCCCGACGGGACTGTCGTGGGTCCAGAAGATCGCAACAAATACATCAGGCAAGGATGACTATCGAGTGACATAATGCCCAAGTTCAATGTTTACGGAAGGATTTAGATTAGGTATGGTTTGTGGTATTTAACGTACCAAATCAAGTCAGGTTATGAGGGACCTCCGGATAGTTTCGACCGCCTGGGTTTTTTCAACATGCACTCACATATATGGCACAGCACATGGGCGCTTGTCATTTCTCCTCCATCGAAACGGGAGAGTCACAGCAGTGGTAATCGAGCCGGGATCTCCCAACTCAGGTGTCAATGCTCTAGCCATTAACACGCCGCGGCGGGAGCATGGCAGTTATCTGCTTGCAAGCAATACGAGTACAGTTGTTGGTAGTCGGCACTGCATCTACACGCCAGAGCAAACAAAAATAGTAAACAAGTTTATCGTATTCGTTGTAACACAGTGTATTTCATGACCTCAAGTTGCGTGCTCTCAGATGCTTGCTAATGAAGGCCTTCGCCTTGCAGGCCGCGAGTTCAGTGCCTTATATACTCAACAGTAGTCGTCACAAGACATAGCGTCAGCTATTTCAAGCCGCTATTGTCATAAATCATGCAGTATGACTAAGTTACGAGCCTGGCGACCAGGTTCTATACCGGCCCCGGCGGGCATGTTTAGATGAAGATTAAGCGCAAAGCACCAGTGCGCCGTGAGAGATCAATTGAGTAGAATGCCCTTTATGATATTAGGCTTATTGCAATGGAGGCGGCAACGGGATGTATACAGAACCTTCAGTGTTTGCAGGGTCACCAGTCAGCTCACATTGCTCTGATCAGACCAGTGAGGGAGCCATATTTCGCAAATATGTTATGGTTTATGGTGTATACAGGGTTTAACGCCCCAAAGTGACTGAGGCTATGAGAGACGCCGTAACGGAGGACTCCGGAAGTTTCGACCACCTGGGGTTATTTAACGTGCACCGACATCGCACAGCACACGGACGCCTAGCTTTTCGCCTAGCAGCCGCCGGGCCCGAGAATTGATCCCACATCATTGGGACAGTAGTCGAGTACCCTAATCACTGTGCCACCCCAGTGGGGCATATTTCGCAAATATTTTTTGTTACAGTTCATTGATAAAGGGGACGGTTGTTCAAGCTGAGGGTTCGATCTCGGAGCGTCCAGTGGCAAAAGCAAACACAGAGAAGATGGGGTATGCGGCCGCGCGTTAGAGTTGTGCAGCTGAGGCACGTGACCATTTCATCTGTGTTTGGACGCCAGCGAGCCTTAAGATGTCACTTCACATTAAGAAGTCCCAAATGATCAAAATTATCCACACCTTCCGTCCCCCTCCATACAGCGTCACTCATAGCCTCATTTACTTCGCATCGTTAAACACCATAATCAGAACCAAAATATAGTCAAATTGTTATGATCAGCCATATATCCTGGGGGAAAACATCCATCGCTGTCGGTAATGGCATAAGTGTGCAACCATGAACTCAAGTAGATTATAGAGACTGGGGAGTACGCCTTTAAGGCAACGCTCGGTTCTCATCTATACGCACGAAGCTGTGGTGCTGGCTCAGTTGTAGCCTGCTGGTACGCCCGTGCATTTTCTTTTCTTTCTTCCTTCAGTAGCAACATTATCTCTCCCACGATCACCGCTTCAGCACTGCGCGTCCACCGCTCTTATTGACGCCATCTTAAAATAGAGCTCCCAACCAGGGCAGCAGAAATCTATGCACGAAACCCGCGTCTCCAAACAGCGTCTTCGCGTTCATCGCCCTCTGGCTCCTCCCCTTTAGTATGTGCACGCGTGTCGTTACAGTGCGACTAGTTCAGGGCAGCCACTAAACGTGGAGCGTACGAAATGATGTCACTGATAGAACTAGTTAGAATAATGGTGCCGAAAAATTCCATCCGCATACACTGTAGTGTACAGGGCCATTGCATGACCCGAAATAGAGTGATTTGAAGACTTTGATTGTGATACGCCAGAAATAAACCGATTTCTTGCTGACAGCTACTCTCAATTAAGGGAGAGGCAGTGTTTTTTTTTTTTATCCGTCCACATCCTTTTTTGTTATCTAACGTTTTCAGGGCCATGCAGAAGGAACATCTCCAGTGCAACTACACACCTTTCATAGTCATCTCTGCCGCCGGTCTCGCAATGATGACGACAATGTACATAGTCATATACCACCCAGGTAAGCGTCTGATCCCCTTCGCCATCAATCAATTCTGCCTATTGTTTTATGGATGCTTCCACCAACAACTCCCATTTTGTTCCTGATCACATTCTACCACTGCTCCCTTATCCCACTCATATCTCCTTAAAGGGCCTCTGAAATGCTATTTGGATTAAAAATGTAATGGAAGCAAATCGTAGTGGTGGTCTTAGTGAGAATTCGAGTCAGATTTAAATGCTTTAGTGCAGCCGATAAATTGCAATTTTTTTTAAGCGGTCGTGACCACCTCTCGCAGTCGATTTGGGCGACACATTGCCGCGCGCAACCTCCCCCTGGCGTCGGTGGGGCTATCTCGGCGCGCCCGCTCATTGAACGCTTCCAAGTTAGGTGAGCGGGGCAGGGCCTAAGGGGGTGCCGTCACGACTTGTTTTCTTCTATTTTTTTTTTCTTGGGCACCGACTTGGATTTAGTTAGGGGGGGTGGGGGGGGAGAAGAGGACCATCATTTTCTATCACCCATATGTTCCGTGCTAATGAAGCTGGGTTAAAGTTTTTGCGTTCCAGAGAGGATTGATGAAGTACTTATTGCTACTTAGCGTATTATAATTCTAGTAAGTAGATTCTCATGGTTATTTTTTAACCTCATTCTTCTACGTGTATTTCGGGCGCCGCCGGCAGCCTTAGTGCAGACTAAGTGAATAAGGTTCGCGAAGTAAACCTTCCCAGGCTTAGTGTCCCACTGACAATGGGTCTCAGGTCTACCACCTCTTGGGCAGTGGCGTCGCCGATACCGTAAGCCCACAACAACTCAAACAATCGCCAAACAAAGTTATTACGAAACTACTGGTTTCAGTGAGCTTTTATGGCAGCTTTTGAGGCAGAGCATGCAGCGTTAAATGTGCCAAAGCACTCACATGCCAGTATATATAAAATATTGACGGACCCCGCCGGGGTGGCGCAGTGGTTAGGGCGCTCGACTACTGTGCCCAAAGACGCGGGATCGAATACCGGCCTCGGCGGCTGCTTTTCGATGGAGGCGAAAAGCTAGGCGCCCGTGTGCTGTGCGATGTCAGTGCACGTTAAAGAACTCCAGGTGGTCGAAATTTCCGGAGTCCTCCACTACGGCGTCTCTCATAGCCTTAGTCGCTTTGGGACGTTAAACCCCAGAACCATACCATACCAAAATATTGACGGGTGCTCTACTTGACACTATGTGCCCTCCGCTTGCAGCAGAACAAGCTATAGGTTACGAGCGTTGCGTATGGACGGGTTTTTATCAAGCTATGTCTTACAACATTCTTACGCAAAGCCCCTCCATTTTTTGTTACGAGAAAGAAATAAGGAAAATTCAAGCGTTACCCGCACGAACCCCTTTCTGCTGCAGGGCTCGAAAGCATTTACTGTTGGCTCAGTGACGCTGAACGAATATTTTCTCAGTCCACAATGGCAACCAGGTTCAGCACAGATAGGGACGCGGGAAGCACAGAGAGGAAAATTTACTCGAATAAACAATCGCGTCAATAATATAAAAAGAGAATTTTTAAACGGACAACAAGTAACGCTTACCACTATTTTGAGTTTGAACAAAAATGCAAGTGGAGCCATTTATGCCCAGTAAAAATAGGAGGAAGTGCGTAGTAAGCTATATGATGCGACAAATGACGCGAAAAAAAATAATTATAGAAGTTTGCAATGAATGAATGAAATTGATACCCCGATTGAGAGTCGAATTACTGGACGCGATTTTTTTTACCTCTAAATTTCAAAATAAAATCCGAAAACGAGAACCCTTTCATAAGAATTTGTCTGCCTGCCCGTAACGCGGTGACGAGTTTTCAAGATTACATAAAAAAGAAGACAGCGTTGTCTGTAGCCATGCTGAGAACTTTGGTGCATCCAAAGTGTAGCACGAAAAACACTACTACTGGAATCTGATATAATGGAATACGCATCAAAGGCGCAGAAGCAATATTCAGGATCGCGTTTGAAATGCATCAGATTTAACATAAATAAGGGAACGAAAATGTAAGCACCAAATCCATAATGTAGTAACAGAAGGACAGAGAATTCTAGTGCCTCTGAGTTTTGCTTCGATGGTTGGCGCGAAGATCGTTACTTAGAAATGTTTGAATCCGTTTAACCTTCAATTATTTGGCAAAACACAACATTTTTTTTATTTAAGTGATGCTTTATTTATCACTGTCGCTTTTAAGTGGACGCTGATCTGTCCAATTTAATATTTTGTGTTCTTACGGAATATTTCGCTAATCAAGTTCCAATTGAAATTTTACGCTGGTGACACTTAGCGACATCTTAATGTCACTTGTTGCCAAAAAATGCACGAAACATCCACAGTGTTTGACATCAAGTAAAAGAGATTGAAAGAAGACGTAGAAAAAGGAAGGAGGGGTTTGTTTAAACAGCAAAAAGCAGCTCAGGTACCAGTATACAGGGAGAGAAAACATACTAAAAGAAAATGCTCAATACAATTTGTAGACGAAATTTATTGGGTTCTTTCTAAAAGCAACCATTTCATCAAAAGCAGCAACTTATTCCAGAATAATAGCTTAAAGAATGGACTGTTTGCATCCGGATGCTTTGTGCGCAGTTTAGCTAGTAATACGTTATACTTGCAATGAATCGCATCTTTAGTTTTGACAAGAGAGTCTCCGAAATAAACATTTTACTTAAAGATTCTTATTTATTTTAATAGATTCAACTAGACAACGCTTGCATTATATTTGACACTTCACTCTGCTGCCTTTATTTTCCAGCGCTCTTTGAAGACATCAGCAAAAAAAGTAAGTGGCGTCTGTCCATTCCCTACTTCAAAACAGTTTTTTCGCCTCATTTCGGACCGTACAGAATTCTACAATTTTAATACACAGCTACAGAGTATACAGCTACAGAGCATACAGAGTATACAGCTGAAAAGAAGGAGCTTAACAATCTTGTATTGAAATAACCTTCCTAAATTATGACAGAACGAGGCAGTTCGAGTCCACTGCGGGTTGCTTGTGCACTACATCATTTTACACCAACGTAAACACGTAAATAAATATATTTCACAGCCACAGGTGGCGTCAATGGCAGTGGGAGGGTTCTGTTTTATATATAGGCAGCTATTCTTAGACCGCAACTCATGAGTTCGGCGGGTGAGCCGCGTCATTCTTTCTGTCGGTATAACCGAGGGAAAGGGTCACGAGCGAGCACGTCAACAAATAGGTACAACTGGAACGACTTTCGGGCCACTTGTGGGGCATTCTGAAATCCAATTCAAGGCAGGCTTGAACACAATTTATAAAAGCCGTACATAAAAAAAACACGCATCTACTAATGTGGTAATGATGGTATGTTATGTAAGTGTCCGAATATGCTTCCGCACAAACAGTTATGCATGCACACATGTGAAACCATCTGAGAATTTGCTTCGGTGCTTCCGGTGCGGCCCTCATCTGAAATGCGAGATAGAATCACTCACGAAATACAAAACAAATCAGGACACGAGTGTGGCTAGCGGAACTTCTGTTTGGAAAGTTGTATGTTCATGGTTGATCCCTAGTCTTTTGTGCGCTGAACACGAAGGTTAAGCGATTGATCGCACACGAACTTATGATGAGTCAAGAGGGCAACTTAAAGGAGGCACGTACTGTTAGCCGGTGTCAACTGACAGTCCATTTTCAAGTTCTTCTGATTGCTAGTTACTGGGGTTAGTGCGGATCCCCCAGAAACAACCAATGAGACGCAACCGGCCTGCCCACGGACGCACAACCAGCAGTGAGTGAGTGAGTGAGTGAGTGAGTGAGTGAGTGA
Organism: Amblyomma maculatum; assembly: GCF_055883805.1. Taxonomy (NCBI): domain Eukaryota; kingdom Metazoa; phylum Arthropoda; class Arachnida; order Ixodida; family Ixodidae; genus Amblyomma; species Amblyomma maculatum. Next base: position 41,267,017 of record NC_139352.1, read on the forward strand.
GTGAGTGAGTGAGTGAGTGAGTGAGTGAGTGAGTGAGTGAGTGAGTGAGTGAGTGAGTGAGTGAGTGAGTGAGTGAGTGAGTGAGTGAGTGAGTGAGTGAGTGAGTGAGTGAGTGAGTGAGTGAGTGAGTGAGTGAGTGAGTGAGTGAGTGAGTGAGTGAGTGAGTGAGTGAGTGAGTGAGTGAGTGAGTGAGTGAGTGAGTGAGTGAGTGAGTGAGTGAGTGAGTGAGTGAGTGAGTGAGTGAGTGAGTGAGTGAGTGAGTGAGTGAGTGAGTGAGTGAGTGAGTGAGTGAGTGAGTGAGTGAGTGAGTGAGTGAGTGAGTGAACTTTATTAACTGCTCGGGGATCTTTTTCTTCGCCTCTACAACCGAGACTGACGAGCGGTTGGCGCCCCCAGTCCAGGGCACCACTGGCTTTCGCCAGTTTGCGAGCTCTTGTGACCAGGTAGAGCTGAGCCTCCGGGTCAGAGCTGGCGAGCAAAGCCTCCCACTGTCTTTCATTTGGGTTTTCAATTTTTTGTAGTTGATGTGAGCTGCATTCCCATGTTATGTGGTACAGGGTAGGGGTCTTCCCGCACCACGGACCCTCGTCTCTGAATGTCGTGGGATGCATCATGTGTAATATGTATAAATTAATGAAGGTGCCCGTCTGTAGCCGCCTCAGATCTATGGCCTCCTCGTTGCTGAGCTTTTTATGCGGCTCCGGATATACTTTCCGCAAGCCTCTGTAGTGTTGTAGTATTGTGGTGTAGTCAGGGTCAAGCGGAATCAGGTCTTCTGTCGCGAGACTGTTGGGCGCACGGTAGGTTGCATGTCCTCGTGCTACCCTGTCTGCGTACAAATTCCCCGTGATCCCTGCATGCCCCGGAATCCACACTAGTGTTTGAGTGTATTGTTTTGTTGGCTCGCTTGTGGAAGAAAGGATTTGGTGCGCTACCTTAGATAATTTACCCCGTTGAAAATTTCTGCATGTGGATTGAGAGTCTGACAGTATCGTCAGACTCTCTCCCGTTTCTCTTCCTTGCCTAATGGCCAGTGCGATAGCCACTTCCTCTGCCTCCGTGACTGTACAGTTTTGGATCGAGGCGCTAACTACCTCCCGGCCTTCGCAGTCTGTGACCGTGGCTATCGCCCTCTTTGAGGTGGTTTCGTATAAGGCTGCGTCGGTGAACCTTAACGTGTCTTGTTGGCCGAATGTTTTTTCATAATACTCTGCCCTTGCCCGCCTTCTTCCCGGGTGTAGGCGGGGGTCCATGTTTATTGGTATGGGCCGAACTCGGTACCAATTTCTGACTTCCCGCGATACCTCTCTTGTCTTGTTATAAGCCTGTAGGTGTGTGCTATATCCCAGTCTTTCCAACACCCGTCTTCCCGTCCTCGTTTGTAGAAGTCTTTTTAGCTGTGATTTGATTTGGGCTTCTGCTAATTCTTGTATTGTATTGTGCAGACCCAGAGCTGCTAGCTTGTGGTTCGGTGTGTTCTTGGGGAGCTTGAAAAGCAATAGTGAAGCGAGCAATATATACGCTTATGTACTATAGCTCACCTGCACTGCAAAAGCTGAAGGCGACCTGGGTGATATTGTTACACCGTGGTAGACAGGTGCGCAGGTACACAATCATGTATTTTGCGCCACCCCGACTGGCCTACCGCGGCCATACCTTTCGTAGTGCCGCTACTGCAGCTTGTGAACCAGAGTACTGGGTGTCATTTAACATGCGCTGACGTCACACAGTACACGGGAGCCTTGTTTTTTGCCTGCATTAAAAGGTGGCCTCCTCGGTAAGTATTCCCGCGTCCTTGTGTTTAGCAGTCGAGTGCTCTAATTACTAATCACTAGTCCATCGCGGCAATGCAGAGGCAGGAAGCTAGCTGCAGCTCCACCGCGGTGGCCTAGTGGTAAGGCACTCGAATGTTGACCCCAAGAATGTAGGGTCGAATTCTGGCCGCGGCGGTCGGTATGACGGTCGGTATCACCAGCCTGATTATACCCACAGCAGGGCGAAAGCCTCTGCCGTAACCCTCCGATTAGCCTGCTCCTGTTCCAGCTGTACATGCATTGGAACCTTGAAAACTTAAGAAGTTCGTCCGCCCAAACAACTTTCTGTCGCCATCTGCTACGCTTGCCTTACCTCCGAATTCACTCTGTCACTCTCAGGGACCATCGATTATATTGCCTTCGCATTGCATGTCCTATGCATGCCCATTCTTGATTTCTACTAATATGTTATCAACTCGCGTTTGATCCCTGACCCATTCGGCACGTTTTCTGTCTTTTACGTTATTTATAGCCCTCTGCGTGGTCCTCAATCATAACTGAACTCTTCTCGACATTACATTTACATCACCCGCATCCTCTACGATGCGAATTCATGTTAAAGAACCCCAGGACATCGACTTTTCAAAGACTTTCACCACGGCATCCCTCATAGCCAGAATTGATTTGGGAAGTTAAGCTTCATAAAACCAAAAACCAGAGGATTAGTTGTAGATGTGCTAAACATAACAAAAAAAAGAAATAACCTCCGCGAACATATCTATCACTCTTGCATGCCTATGTGCTCGATCCCACATCCCACCTTTTCATCGAACAACATGTCCTGCCATAAAGACCTCTGCAAGCCCACGGAATCCAAGGTTCTTTCTTTCTTACATTTTAGTACCGATATACTGGGCATTTTTATAGGCCAAAAATATTTTGTAAATTTAATTGGTTTTAGATTTGTCTTGGCCCTGTTTTAGCCAACGGACCCCAGGTAAGAGGCAGAATTCTTCAGTTCGCTAATTATCCTGTTTTAGCCAACGGAGCCCAGGTGAGAGGCAGAATTCTTCAGTTCGCTAATTATCCAAATACCCTAATTAACTTCTCATTCTTATTTTAGGGACTCCGTTGTATTTGAAGAATTAGAGCTCGTCCTACCAATAGCATGGGCAAGAAAACCTTTCTTAAAAAATTCTAACGCGTGTTACAAGTCCCTCAGACGTCCTCCTAATATCCGTATTCACATCCTAAAACAGTGCCAGTGATATAGTGCCAGCGTAGATAGTTCCACCTCGGCGCTTTATGTCCGGATTGCGAGCACATGACTGTACGCATTGGGTATCGACGCGGCGCTGTGGTCGAAGCGACACTGACAATTAACCACCGCACGCCCGTCTGGCTCCCAGGTAATTCAGCAGAAAAGGCGGTCTCGAGGTAGAGCGACTACTTCACAAAGGCGGGCTAGCGCTGTGTTAAGGTGTGAAACCGCAGGTAATGATGACATTTATAGGCCTTGTAACGCGCGCTGCAATGTTTGTGCATTTTTCCCAGCTATACTATGACGACCTGCCATTCTGCAACGTTTATTAACGTATTTAATAAATTATACACCTCTTTAAGACCGTGTGCACCTTATCTGGTGACCGCCGTAGCCCCCAATGCAGCGCCATCGGCTAAAATAAACCTAAAGCCAATTACTTTTTTTTTTTGTAATTTTGCATCCGCTATATCGATTCGTATGCCTTGTCGAAAGTAAATAAGCCCCGCCTCGTTGACTCAGCGGCTTCGGCAGTTGGCAACTGATTTCAATGTCGGCAGATCGAATCCCAGTTTCATTTCAATAAAAGCCGCGTTCGAAAGCCATTCATACGGCATGCGATGTCAATGCACGTGAAAGAACAGGTGTCATACATTAATCGGAAGCCCCCCCCCCCCCCCCCCCCCCCCTTTGCTGCTTCACTCGTAAACCCTGTGCCTGGCCGGGATGCGAACCAATGACACTTGGGTCGCCAGTTAGGCACGCTTGTACGCCTTTCGGTTCAAGCGGGGGTTTGTGTGAATGTCATTTGGTCTTTCACGCAGGGGTGGTGAAGGGTGGCAGTTCGATTAGTCCAGGCTTTCGTACTGAGCAAAATTGTCTACTCTCTTCCGTACCTGCAACTGCAATTCGCGTAAAGAATGAAGGTCGAGAGCCTAATCCGACAGGCCTACAAGGCTGCCCTTGGGCTCCCGCACAGCACGTCTACGGAAAGGTTAGTGGCCCTTGGGGTTCACAACACACTTTCGGAGCTGTGCGAGGCACACCTTGTCTCCCAGCTCGGACGACTCACTCGCACGAACGCGGAAAGGTCCATCCTGCGAACAACTTCCAGAGAGGGACGCGAAAACACACTTACCTACACACATTAGGACAGCTCTATTCATTAAACCCTTGCCCAAGAATATGCACCCCGCGCACCACGAAGGCCGACGCATGGCGAGGGCTCGCGCCCTACATGGCAAGTACGGCCGACACGTCAATGCAGCATACGTGGACGCGGCGGAATATCGGCACACCCAGAGACAAGCGTTCGCACTGGCAGCTGTGAATGGGAACGGTTCCCCGTTGGCGGCCGCATCAATCGTATCCACCTCCTCCGAGACGGCGGAGGAAGCGGCCATAGCCTTAGCTATTGCAAACACGTCCGCCGATATTATGTTGAGTGATTCTAAAACAGCCATTCGCAATTTCGCGAGGGGTCGCATCACGTCTACCTCCCTCCGCATCCTCCAAACCACCCCTACTCCGGTTAGGGAAATTGAACTAATCTGGGTCCCGGCCCACTCGTCTAATCCGGGGAATGAGGAGGCTCACGCGCAAGCCCGAGGTTTCGTCGACCGGGCAGTGAGCGCGCCCTCCGACCCGAATTTCACGAAGGACGGGTTAATTTCTTTTCATGACATTACCCATCACTTCAGGCTGGGAATGCGCACATATCCGCCGCCCCCCCCCCCCACAAATATTTAACAAAGGCGTGTGCTGTGCGATGTCAGCGCACGTTAAAGATCCCCAGGTGGTCGAAATTACTCCGTAGCCCTCCACTACGGCTCCTCTTTCTCTCTTTCCACTTTCATTCCCCCCTTCCTCCCTTCCCTTACGGCGTGGTTCGGGTGTCCACAGAGCAAGTGTGACAGTTACTGCGCCTTTCCCTTCCTGTGAACCAATTAACCAATTTTAAGTTACCTGGCGCCGACTACAAACACGCTCTCTCCTAAATCCGGCGGTGCTTGCCCTGATGTACCCAGGCCAGTACAACCCAACCTGCAGTAAATGCGGCGAAAGAGCGACATACGATCACATTCTCTGGAACTGCGCAAATGATCCACCTGCGGTGGAATTAATACAGCTCCCTTCTCCAGAGCAGTGGGAAGCCGTGCTGGTCAGCTCGGACCCGAAGATTCAACTACGGGCCATCGAGCGGACTAATAAGGTCGCCGCCAGCCATGGACTAGCGGCCATCTAGTACGTCTCTCCTTAGACCTGCTTGAGCGACGAAATAAATGTTTTCCAATCCAATCCTGGCCCTACGGGGCTGGGACGGTAGGTCAACGCCGCTTGCGGTGGGGGCTAGCCAGCCACTGATTTTTATCTGTTGTAATAATAATAATAATTGGTTCACTGGAAGGGAAAGGCGCGGTAACTGTCTCACTCGTTTTCTGTGGACACCTGAAGCGCGCCGTGAGGGAAGGGAGGAAGGTGGGAGTTAAAGTGCAAAGAGAGAAAGAGGAGCCGTAGTGGAGGGCTACGGAGTAATTTCGACCACCTGGGGATCTTTAACGTGCGCTGACATCGCACAGCACACGGACGCCTCTTCGTTTCGCCTCCATCGAAACGCAGCCGCCGAGGTCGGGTTCGAGCCCGGGAATTCCGGACAGTAGTCGGGCGTCTTACCACTGTGCCACCCCGGCGGGGCTATCTGTTGTAAGCCGTCATTGCACCTGCCACCGCTTAGGTGGTGGCGGACGACAGATGTTGTTGCGGCGCGCGTCTTTCTCTCTCTCCTTTTTTTCTTTCTTATCTATTTTCTCTTCTGTCCGCACGAGGCAGCGGAGGTGGCTCAGCTACAGAGCCAGTAGCAGGCCCGTGAATTTTGGATGGATGGATGGACTAAACTTTAATGTCCAACAGATAAGGTGATCTACCCACCCCCCGACACGCAGGTCAAGGGGCGGGTGCCGCTGCCTCAGAGGCAGGCCGGGAGGTCTTGGGTCCCAGCAGCCTCTTCAGCCAGTTGGACGAGTAGGAGCTGGAGCTCAGGGTCCGAGCTGCGCAGCAGGGTCTCCCAGGTGTCTCTATAGCCTATATTGTTCGTCCTCCTGGGAGAATACGGGCATTCCCATATTATGTGGTCGAGGGTCCCTCTCGCCCCACAAAGATTGCACTTGTCACTCCTAGCCTCAGGGAACATGTGGTTCGCCATAACCGGGTGCGGATATGTATAAGTTTGCAGTCGCCTCCACGCCACTGCTTGTCTGCTGTTTAATTTCGGGTCTGGTGGGGGTACCAGTCTACGATCCAATCTGTAGTGCTGCGTGATCTCCCCATATTTTAGCAAGCGCTCTCCGCTTCCTCGGTCATCAAGTGGCCCTGTAGCGGCTCGGCGGTAGAGATCTCGAGCCAGCTTGTGGGCCACCTCGTTGCCGGGGACGGCTTCGTGCGCAGGAGTCCAAACTATTTGAACTTTCCTATCCAACTTTTTCTGGCCTAGGATTCTGGCTGCTAAGGGCGAGATCCTGCCCTTGCTAAAATTTTGTATGGCAGTTTTGCTGTCACTGATGACAAACTTCGCTTCCGTTCCGACGCAAGCTAACGCGATCGCAGTTTCCTCGGCTATTTCTATGCTCCACCCGCGCAAAGTGGCAGCTGTCACGGGATTGCTCCGGCCGCTGACGACCGTTGCTACCGTGAAACTTCCACCACCTCCCGCCGCGTCTACATAGGCCACTTCATGTTCCGAAATTTCGCCGAATCTAATTTCTAATGCTTCGGCTCGTTTTTTCCTCCTGTCTTTGTTATATTCCGGGTGCATGTTTTTTGGCAGCGGGGGAATCACCAAATTTTGTTTTCTTTCTTCCTACAGCCACAACAACAACAATAAGTGTTTATGGCTAGTCAGCTGAACAGCTGACTGCGAAGCTGTAACTTGCAAATGCTGGCACGTTCTAAAGCTTACTTTTTTTATACAAGCTCGGCCTGTTTGCTTAATCTGTGGCACTCATCGGTACCCAATCTGTCCGCAGTCAGGCAGCTGATCGGCATCCCCGAAGACTCAGAGGAAGCGCTAAGGGTGCCACCCAGTACATCGATTCCTTCGAACGGTCAGTGGACTCTAGTTTTTTGCATTCGTCTCGATGCGTGAGAAAAATGTCACGCTAAACATTTTAGTGAACCAGAATATAATACAGTGTCCGAGTATCGCAGGCATAGTAGAACTAGAGTGTACCAAATTCTAGTACACTCTAGTAGAACTAAAAAATAAAAATGGCTTCTCTAATGGTGCATGCTTCAGGACGCATAAGGACAATGCCGTCGAGACCATGGCAGAGGTCAAAAGATCTTCAAGGGCATAAACGAAAATTTGCGTCATGTCTCTTCGCCGTTTATTATTACTGCAAACATTATAGCTTACTGTGAGACAGCAAGGGTCTAGCTCAGCTACAACCCAAACTTCACCTCTGCATACGCACTCCGATCGATGTCAGACACAAAATGGCGTCCTACCATTGCGTAACAGAGACAGACCATTGTAGAACGCGTCGTTCCGGTGCGGTAGTTTCTGCTTCCAGGCATGCGATTCGGAATGTGTGTGCTACGCCTTAACAGGGGAAATGCTAAATGCAGGTCACGTGTATCTCAAAAACCTCCCACGCACGAGCCGTCGCCGTCGTTTCGCCATCGATCAGAACGTTTGTGTACCTTCAGGCCACATTTGCCGCACCACGATGTCACAAGCCAAATCGAGGGCGTTTTTTGTTTTTTTTACGCATACCGGGCAGCCCACCGCACATCGAGTGCCCACGATGCAGACAGGCAGAAATCTATATTTTGAACTGTCTTTCATGTGCCATGCGAGGCCCCTTTCATGACCTGCTGTGAAAGCGAATTCCGATCGCTTTCTTGTAATTTAAAACTAAAATAATGTTTCTGATATTTCGTTCTTGCTACTGCACCTTTTTGTACACACAAAATACCCCAGAACAATCAGTATATTAGCAAACACTAAGTCCCGCTTTGGGAAAAAGTGCTCTCTTCTTCTGCTAACTTGCTCTGTATCATCCATCCTTATTTATAATTGTGTGCCTAGTGGCACGGTCAAACGGCATGGCTACGCGACTTACGCACATGTCCTCGCTTTGCACACCTACCATCGGCGCACTTTTTCAATACAACGCTTATGCAGGAAAGGTGCTAATGCAACTTGTCACATCTCTCGCATGTATATTTATGCATTTGCAACCTTTTTTTTCTATTCCAGATACAAACACGGCCGACTCCTTCAACGCGTCAGTCAGCACGTCTTCTCGAGCGATGTCACCCACCGCTCAGAGAGCGAATATTCGGGTGGCCTGGCGCGGGCCATAGGAACGCCCAGTTTGATTCTTCGAATTCAGTGTTTTGTTTATCAAACAGTGTACTTTTTCTTTGCTATGCAACGGGATGATTTCTGCAATCTATTTATGGTTATACTTGGCGTAAGCGGCTCTGCTTTTTTTTTTTTTCTGCGAACCAAATTGCGTCACACCGCCAGAATGATCGCTACGTTCAAGAGCGGAATTATTATAATGTTAATACAAACTCCGTCACAACAAGGCTATATATGCAATTGCTATCATTGGTAAATAAGACAATAATGCGTCCGTGCATTTCTGCTCTCATTTGTGTGTGCTCACAATTTTTTATAAGCGCTAATCCCGAAGACAGACAAACGTGTTTTAAAAGGGTAAATGCTCGAGGTTGCCGGCGGAGGACCCGCGCACTTCACGTTTGCTAACCGTTTATAGCTTCCACGTCCGGATACGGTACAAGATGTGCATTCTCCTGTATAAAATGTTTGTCTTCAGCGGGCTTCTGCTGAACTCTCCGGTCGGAAAATAAAGGCTAACAAGTGCAGAGCCAAAGTATCAAAGTGTACAAATTTCATCATGATCGAATGCCAACGGGACAGAGTGGTAAGTTGCACTAACCAGGGGTTCTCAAACCCAGTTCCGCGGAACCCAAAGGTTCCGCCACTTGCTTGTGTGGGTTCCGCGACTTCCCAATGGACAGCCTCCTCTTGTCCTTTACCACGGTGTCCTTTACCTCTACCATGGCAACCGGTCGCTAACTCAGAGGGCGCTGCTAAATGCGGGACCACGTTGGGCGGCGCAATCATCTTTTCTAGCGTTCCTGCCGCCTGCAATCCCACACCTGAACGCGCGCGAAGGAACGCCACGCGACAGGAGCGACGGTGAACTTCCAAACGCATACTTGTCGGAGAGTGTGTGACAGATACTGCGCCTTTCCTTTCCTTTCCTGTAAGCCAATTATTCTATAGGGAGTTTTAGAATAGGTGAACCCAAGGCTTGGGCCCCCAAGAAAATAGCGTGCCGTGGCGCAACGTTCGAACCGACCGGCGAGTTTTAGAATAGGCGTTTTCCCGACGAAGCGGAGCGGGGCTTGCGTTCGTCGATTGCAGCGCCCTGATGGTAAACCGTGGAAAGCATTTCAAATATATCAAGGACAACAACGCTGTTTTATTAAACAGAAACTGCTGTTATTGTACAAAATTATCTTAAAAATACCAGTTATAGAATCTGTTTTCTTCAGACAAGACGAAATCGGCCAATCTTAACCAATCCAGGCTGAGCCGGGAAACCTCATTTCAACCTTCCGAGCAGAGTTGCTTCCGAGCTTTCCGACGCCTGGACCCCATGGCAACCAAACGATGCGAACTCGCTAAGCCTAGCAGCTCGGTAAATCCGGAAGCAATCGCACAATATGGGGCCTTTTATCGCTTACATTTGGTGGTGCGGGCATCATGAGACATAGCACAATGAAAGCGTGACACCATGGCGCGGTAACGACGAATTTGTGCCGAAGCGAGCGGCCGCGGCTTAGCCGGACGCCGCCATGTTCTCCGACCCTATCCGGCGATAGGGTCCACGCTATTTCGCCGAGATAGGGTGACCGTCGTCCGCTGACCCAAAAACCCAAGGCACTCGCGCCCTGCTATTACCCTGTCCCCCTAACCGATACGGTCCCCCCATTCTAAAACTCCCTTATTATATGTAGCACTGCAACAAACGCCGACAAAAGGCTTCGGCAGCGGAATCTCAAGGCGCCAGCACCGCTCACCTAGGCTAAAATGGGCTAGCGGCGGCGCGCGCCTTGCAGTTCGACTGCATGCCGACAGATGGCGCCGATATAAGCGGACCTAGGTTCCACCGCCGCTGAACATAGTCTGGACGCTCCTGCCGGCGCAATGTCAACACCTGAGTTTATTCTTGCACCGTGACCTCACTTCCTGCTAGGTGTGCGGATCGGGCACAATGCCTAGTTCGTTAAAATACATTTTACAGCGTTAGCTGATTTCTATCTCGTCCATCGACCAGTTTCGCGCTGTCAGCGTAGGCCGCGTTCACAGCGCAGGTATAGTACCTAGAATATAAATATATATAATATTCTAGGCACTATAGCGCATGCCTTGGAATCGCCGCAACGCTGCGCACCGCCGGCTCACCGGGCGAACATACGGCAACGTACGGGCGAAGTTTCTCCGTCACAGAACGCCGGAGAAAAGGTGTAAAGTGTGGCCCGCATGGAGCGTTTTTTGCACGCCTTCCCTTGGAATCCAGTTTTCTACCCTAAGCGACCATCGGTTATCCTCTCTCCGCACTACGTGTCCTGCCCATGCCCATTTCTTCTTCTTAATTTCCACTAGAATGTCGGTAACTTGAGTTCATTCTATGACCCACTCTGCACGCTTCCTATCTCTTAATGTTACCCCTACCATTTTTCGTTCCATAGCCCTCTGGGTTGTCTTCAACTTAAGTAGAACTCTCTTCGTTAGCCTCCACGTTTCAGATTACGACTAGCAGCTTACCGGTATCACTCAAGAGGAAAGTATACAACAGTTGCATCTTACCTGTACTCACCTATGGAGCTGAAACGTGGAGGCTAACCAAGATCACTTCCTTGACTGTTAAAGCTAGAATGCTCGTTCTCTCAGGGTCGTATTTTAGAGGAATCGGAGGCATTTGTTCGTTCGAAATTGGTCGCTGCTTTGAGCAACGTAATGCGCTATTAGCAATTCTAAATAAAAGCAACCCAGCTATTGGCTGTTTTGGCAACAGCACCTTACCATTGGCTGCATATCGCAGCTAATGATCACCCGCAGGGCTTTGTAAGTGACGAAGGCAGACGTGAACGTTGGGGTTCACGCGAACATGCGTCGCACGCCCGACACCCGCGCCGGCGTCGACGCTTTCACTCCCGCATGGCCAGCAGCCGAGTATTGTCCTACCGGCGGGCGTGCTGGATAGGCGCCTTATTTGGGCAGTTCGTTGTGCTTCTTGTAGTTCCTCGTAGGTATTGAGGACCCCGAGTTTGAGAAGCTCTTCATTGGGAGTCGAGCGAACCAGGCCCTTTGCTGTTTTGTAAGCCATTCTAATGATGGCGTCGATTCTCTCAACTTCGTTTCGTTGCAGTTTTAAGTAGGGAAGGGAGTATGTAATCCTGCTTATGATGAAGGCGTCTATGAGCTTGAAGAGGTCGTGTTCTTTCATGTCTCGTTTTCTATTAGTGATTCTTTGTATTAGTATGGCTGTTTGGTAAACCGCCCATTTCAGTTTGTTGACTGCTGGCGCGTTTCCAGAGTTTGTAGCCTGAGCCCCAGGATCTTGATCTCTTGAACCTCTGTTACTTCCACACCCTGTATAACGACTGTCGTCAAGGGCGCATTTAATTTGCTGTTATGAAACACTATACGCTCCGAATTTTCAGGGGAGCATATTCTAGGCCCGCTCTCCTGGCGTCTTCATCGATGATGTCTGCAGCTGACTGAAGAGCGGCCTCGATTTCACCATGAAAGCCCTTAGTTTCCCACACCGCAATATCATCCGCGTAAAGGCTGTGCTGTACTCCTGGTATTTTGACGAGTCTATCCCGGATCTTGATTAATGCCAAATTAAAGAGGAACGGAGAGAGAACAGCCCTCTGAGGGCTGCCTCTGTTTTCCAACTTTATCGAGTCGGATTTCTAATTGCCCACGTGCAGTTCCACCGAGCTCTCACTCAGAAAGGCCTTGATGTAGTTGTAAGCCTTTCGTCCAGGGTTAATTTCGTTTAGGTGCTCTAGTATAGTATAATGGGAGACATTGTCAAATGCTTTCTTTAGGTCGATAGCCAGGATAGCCTGCGTATTTACCTTTTTAGATCTGTCAATGATGCCATGTGACAGTTGAAGCATGACATCCTGTGTAGAAAGTCCCCTTCTGAAACCCACCATGGTGTGTGGTAGAAGCGAGCATTCTTCGGCATAATCCTGCAGTCTATTAAGCACAACATGTTACATTAGCTTACCTAAGCACGAGGTAAGCGAGATTGGCATTAGGTTATCGAGGTTTGTCATCTTGTTAGGTTTTGGAATAAAAATCATCTTGGCGTGCTTCCAGGACTGGGGTATGCTACCACTCTCCCAGCACTCATTCAAGTAATCCGTGAGCGCTGTGACCGACTTTAGATCTAGGTTCCGCAGCATCTTATTATTGATTTTATCTGGTCCAGGCGCAGATTTTGTCTTGACTTGAGACAGTGCGGCCCAGATCTCTGCGCCCGAGAAAGGCTCGTCAAGATTTGGGTTGTCGCGTCCCGTGTAGTCCGGGTACAAATCTCCATCTTTGCTGGAGTTTACATATTTATCTTGCAGTGACGATAACAATTGTTCACCGCTTCCGGGATATGCATGGATGATCTGGTCTATAGCGTTTCTGTTGACTGTCTTGGACTGGGCTGGATCAAGGAGGTGGCGGAGAATGTTCCGCGTGTTCTTGTTTCCAAGCTGCCCGTTAAGTTCGTCGCATACCTGATACCAGTTCTGGCGTGTAAGGTTAATGGCGTGTTCTTCAATTTCCTTCCCAAGCCGTGCAATGCGTAACTTGAGCTTGCGATTAATTCTCTGCTTTTTCCATTTCTTCATGAGCGCGTGTCTGGCTTCCCACATTTGCGCATGCCTGGAGTCTATGATGGCTTGCTCCCCGTCCGTTTCTGTGCTACTGGTGTGCTTAAGGGCATCTACGCATATCCTGGAACCACTTCTCCAAGTCCGAGATGCTTCACGGCGCATTACTCTCCCTGTCTTCCCTGAACTTATACCAATCGGTGTGCTTACAGGAGTTCCATGCTCTCTTATTACGTGAGTTGGTTTGTATTGTAATGGCGAGAATGTAGTGGTCGCTGTTAAGGTCTTCTCCAGTATTGAGCCAGTGGGATTGATCGCGTTTCGAGCTAGTGACAGATCACGATTAGTGTCTCTTGATATACTGCTGCCGGTTCTCGTGGGTTTGGTAGTATCATTCAGTAGCGTGAGGCCCAGCTCCTGAATCTTCCCTAGTATTGCTGTGTCTTTACTATTAGTCTTCAGATAACCCCATTCAGGGTGATGGGCGTTGAAGTCCCCAACTATGATAAACTAATTCCTTCCCGCCTTTCTCACAATTTTGTCTAGGAGTTTACTTGTTTCCTAAGGTGTGATCCTTGGGAGAGCTGTAGACATTGAGGACGTAGGTGCTCCGCTGTCCCTTCTCGGCGGGAATGATTTCAACAAGCGTATAATCTAGGTTTACGTCCTCAATTTCATGCTGCACATAGCTGATGCCCCTTTTGACCAGTACAGTCGTTGCTGGATATCTGCGGCTAGTTCGCAGTTGCGTAACGATAGCCTGAAAGAGTAGCCACTCTGGAGGGTTCTTGTAGTGCGATAATGTCTGGTTTGACAGTGGTGTTCTGGATGTGGATTTGTAGGTTGGCCTTCTTGCGTGCGTACCCCCTACAGACTTCCACTGCCAGACTGTAATTATTCTCCGTTTGGCGGAATCCATGTTTTACTTTGTCTTGTCCCCTCCGCGCCGGACGGAGATACGGTAATTTGCTGCTGCCCCATCACGCCATGCAGTACTGATCCTAAGTGCTTAATCTGCTGATCTGTGCTCTCATGCGCAATCTAAAGTTCTCGCAGAATCTTTTGCGAATCCCTGCACATATACTGTTTACTTACAACTAGTGTACTCAACATGGTGACTGCCCACCATGATAGATTCACCTTTGGCACTGAGCCGAGCTACCACTCCTCAAACAATTGGGTTCAGACTAAACTCTGCTGGATTTTTTCTAGTTAAACTCAGTGATATTCTTTCTGCTGAGCAGAAAATTACAAATTGCATAATTTGGCTAAACACTATTATTCATAGGGTCACTGTGGTCAGGAAATTGTCAATAGATTTAGCGTAGGACTAACATATGCACCTGTATACCAGCAACCTTTTCGACTCTTACAACAAAACGCCAATATATTGGCGTTTTGTTGTATATATATATATATATATATATATATATATATGTGTGTGTGTGTGTGTGTGTGTGTGTGTGTGTGTGTGTGTGTGTGTGTGTGTGTGTGTGTGTGTGTGTGTGTGTGTGTGTGTGTGTGTGTGTGTGTGTGTGTGTGTGTGTGTGTGTGTGTGTGTGTGTGTGTGTGTGTGTGTGTGTGTGTGTGTGTGTGTGTGTGTGTGTGTGTGTGTGTGTGTGTGTGTGTGTGTGTGTGTGTGTGTGTGTGTGTGTGTGTGTGTGTGTGTGTGTGTGTGTGTTGAGAAAAGCCGGTTTAGAAGTTTTATAATACAGCCCAACCTGATCGAGGCACTTACTGCATTATGTACAGTAAAAGCTCGTTAATTCGAACTTCACGCGTGGCCGGGAAAAAAGTTCGAATTATCGAATAGCTAGCCTCGAAAACAACTGACAAGAACCATTTGCATTACGGTAAATATACCGTATTTAATCGCGTAATGAACAAACTCGCATAATGAACCCACCCAGTCCCGATATATGCCTCGAATTTGAAGAAAAAATGCGCGTTCCTCCGTCTCGCGCCGCCACGGTACATTTCTTGGCAGTGCGCCAAGATGCTGTGCAGCGACCTTTTGATATTCTCCAGCAGGGGGGAGAGAGAAACGAACTTAGCAAAGTGCCAGCGCTTGTCCGGTTGTGCAAGCATCTTCAGTACGTTCGCTTTATCATGCTATGAGCGACTGGGGCGGGCGCCATCTACTGCCACTCAACGCGCGGCAAAAGCCTTTTGAAGCGAACGATGCTAAAAGCCGGCATCACGATCCCGGCTGACAGCGTGCTTCCGTTGACGACTGATTGATGGGTGGAAGAATGGATATATCTGTCCCCCCCCCCCCCCCCCAAAAAAAAACCCTAGTGGCCGTCCGAGATTATAGCCTCTCATGGGCGTTGGCTGGGACTGCGCCGACAGTAATTATTCGTATTTCCAAATTAACAACTAGGGCTGGAATTAACGAGTATTTAGTTGCAAGCTTCGAAAGAATTGCGCGGAAAAGAGAGCAGGCAGCCGCGACCGCCATCCCCTCCTTCCAAAGTCGCCGGCGTCGCGCCGGTCATCCCTTTAGGTTTTAACCGGTTCCATCTTCTGTCCCCGTTTTGAACGTGCGCAGCCTCTAATTACGCCTCCCTATCGCAGCGGTGTTCTTTTTTTGCCACATGTTCGCCAAGCCGCCCAGACGCGGCGGCGCGTAGTTTGAATTAACGGGCTTTTTTTGTACACATATGGCCGGACCAAGTAGTGTAGTTTGAATTATCCAAAAATTTGAATTATCGAGGTTCGAATTGACCAGCTATCACTTACATCTTAGCTCCTACCGACTCGAAGAAAGCTATCCCAAATGTTACGTTTTCATAAAATATACCACTGCAAATACTCTCCCTATGGATTCAACCACTATCGTACATCTCATTTCACCACATTCCATATGCCTCCCTATCGTGGAGGTGTTCTGTTTTTGCCACGTGTTCGCCAAGCCGCCCAGGCGCGGCGGCGCGTAGTTCGAATCAACGGGCTTTTAGTACACATATGGCCGGGCCAAGTAGTGTAGTTCGAATTATCCGAAAATTTGAATTATCGAGGTTCGAATTGAACAGTTTTCACTTACATCTTAGCTCCTATACCAACTCGAAGAAAGCTATCCCAAATGTTACTTTTTCATAAAATATGCCACTACAATATGCTCTCCCTATGGATTCAACCACTATCGTACATCTCATTTCGCCACATTCCGTACTCAAGCGCTGTTTCCTATTCCGACTTGTTTCTTCCTTGGATCTATCATGATTGGAATAGCCTGTCTGCGTCACTATAACAAGTGTAACTGATGAAGAAAAGCGTTACAAAGCCTTTTTACCTAGAGGTCAAACTTATCTCTGAGTGTTCCTTTCTACATTTTATGTTTTCTGATGGATATTTTTGGCATCAACGCCATTCTCTAAGAATTATATTCCTACCTCGTTGTTCCTTTATTTTTATATTCTCTAGGAATTATATTTTCTACCTCGTTGCTCCTTTATTTTTGCGTACGTGCCAACTCCAGCAGTGAACTTATATTTTAGAGTTTTGCATACATTACAATTAAGCTCAAAGATTTTGATGCCTACGTCGTTTATCATGGCCCACAGGTTGCAACTTTTGCTTTTCAAATCACATCAATTACTGTAGCATTAAAAATATATTTATTCTCCAGAAAAATATGCCAAAAAATATATGCAGAGTTTTCCGTGAAGAAAACGAGGCCTAGTTAAAAGTTTATATACTGTCAAATATCAAATTTGTGATGCTCTCCGAGTTAATATATTCCAGATTGATGTAGCGCTGACAAATAATGATTGCAAGACAGTAAGATGCAGCAGAGTACAGAACGTACTCTCAGAAACATTCCTACCTTTGTTACTATAGCGATGAAAAAATCAGCGTGGGTGGCTTTGAGGCCGTGGCACGAACAGTGACAGTCAGAAACAAAACAGCAATTGATCATTTTCACAAAAGATATTGAAAATAATACGCAAAATGCAGTCAGAAGAAATTCTCATTACACACAATAAAATATATGAGCGGCACTCAAGCTCGCCTTCAAGGGTATGACACGAAAGCGTTAATTTACGCACGGACGCTCCTTTAGTTTACAGTGACACAATTCATCACAGTACAGTAACTCGAATGTTCTGCACTACGCGATATAATGCTTAGTTTATACGCTCATGTTTCATCTGTTGCGACAGTTGGGACACCAGGTTTGCTGTGACAAATAAGAGACATAATTATGCTATTACTTAAAAGCTCAGCATGTTAGTGGATGTTAGCACAGAAGCATTGATAATGCCTTGCATCCCACCCATCACTGCTGCGATGCCTAGACCATCAAAATGGTACATGCAAATTCCAAACAGAATAACTACAAAGCATTATTACTATTATCCAGATAATACATTAACCAACTGTTAATAATTGATAATAAATGGAAGTTTTGTGTGCCTTTATTCAAGTACTACTGCAAAGACACCCCAATGTGTAAGCAACAAATAAAATTTCAATATAATTATTGAAGCCCCTTTGGATTTCAAGGGACAGCCATACAAATTGGTTGCCCAATTTTAATGCGTCTGATGTGGCACTTAGTAGATATCCTCAATTCATGAATGCCAGTTTGCCAGTATCCCTCAGAATAAAAGTATAGGTATATCAGCTGTATCTTACTACTACTCATCTATGAGGCAGAAACACAGAGGATAATGAAAAGGTTTCCGCATAAATTTAGGAAACTGCAACGTGCTATGGAAAGTAAAATAAGAGTTTAAATTTTAATAGATAAAAATAAAGCACTGTAGGTCAGGGAATGCAATTTGAAGTCGAGATAACCGATCGGTGCTCATAACACACTCGATTTCAAGGCAAGACAGATACAGCAGGAATGGCACAAGGTTAGGTGGCCAGATCCGCTAGATTATAAAGTTTGTGGGGATTATATGGGCATAGCTACATGGGGTTAGCAGGAGGAATATGGGAGAGGGAAGTGCTGCTAGCCATGTACATGGCTCGCATTCATATTATTGTAAAATATTCTGAGGCCAAATTAAATACTTTTGCAGTGTAATGAGCTGCAATGGTTAATAACCTACCAAAAAAGTTTAACTCCCTCCTTTTTTTACGCACTTTTTTTACACTGACTTACCCAAATTTCTAACTTACTGCAGTATATTCCTTGTGCTTTGGGCTCTGTGTTCTCCCCTGTCCTTTGCGCTTGTCCAGTTCTTTAAGGGTTTGTTCCGTCATTGTCTTTTTTAGCGCAGTGCATTTTTTCAATCATGTCTTGGTGCATGGGGTCAAAGCTAATGTGTTAAGGCCTTTCCACGGAGACATGACATGAATTAAGACGAGCCGATTTCTTTGCAATGCCTTAGGGGCAAGGGATGAAGCACTTGGTCCAACTATGGACTTGCATACTAGCCAGCCAATGTCTCAAGAAAGCAGCGTGAAGGGCTAAAACGCGGCAAGAGTAAGGCATTGAGCTGACTTCTCCAGACTGCATTGTTGAGGGCGAAGCATCCAGAAATAAAAAAACAATTTTGGCTGCATTTTCATTATTGCTAAATTTCTTTTGCACCAAGCACAATGCAGGTGCAAACACTATTCTTCGCGAATTAAAGCATAGGCTCTTCATATCTTGAACGAGCAAATGCTATTCTAGCTTACTACAACTTGAAATTGTAAATAAACTGCTTTGTACCGAAGTCGACAGTTACATTCTTCAAAACCAATTTTCCCCCTACTAACACGTTTTATTCCGCATTTTCTGAAAATGTACAAACGGAATTTCAGTGTACATATGCCTGTAGATCCACCTTTGCAATAAGCCGCAGTGTAGCGTTTCAAATTCTGAATTTGCACCTTAAGATTCCGATCAGAATCAAGTGGGTGTTTTCGCAACTGGCTTGTGGTCGATGGGAGTCACTGATATTTTTCTGCTTTGTCATTCATTATTGCTCAACCCAATATAATAGAACTGGCATATCACAGAATGTCGTGTTGTCAGGGTGGTGAAGAGGTCTAGCCAGTGGCCCACCATGGTGTACAACAAATGAAACCCACGAAACGATACAAGAGCAAAGTTTAGTTTGTACGACCCCTTTAATTGTGCACACAAAGGAGAGAGCATTTCTTTAAATTGTGGCCTCAATGCCCATATCAGCCGGAACGAACACACTTCCAGGTTTTGCTAATAGCATATGAAATTGTTTTGCTCATGCAACAGATCTTACCCGATATGAGTGCAGGAGACCCTAGCTGTTACTTCTCAGTCAGAAGTGTATCAAGAAATGCCCTTTGCAGAAGATTTTCTTTCGTGCTCAAAAGCAGAAAGGAATTAAAAGTGCCTTTATCATATATTATACACTGGTAATTGTGGCATTCAAACTCAAGTACACACAATAATCAAAGATTTGTACCTGTGCTGATGTTTTCAATGCCCTCTTGAGACACCAAAAGCTGCTATTGCTTTCATGCAGCAGGCAGATGAATTCTCATAATTTGAACTCACGGCAGTCTAAAAATATGTTCGATTTCTGCAGATTCCAAATTAGAAGCTCTTTTAAACACTTGAATTTAATGTATATTTAGAGAGAGTAAGAATTTTAATTCAAATGAGTTCAAATTATTGAGAGCCCATTTTATTCAATAGTAGAACCCCTTTATAGTAAAGTCACTGGGGCTGGGAAAAAGCTTTACATCAGTTTGTGATGACATGGTCCTGAAGATGCTGCCTAGTCGTTAAATGGCTACTTACTGAACAGGCCTTGTCGTTAATAAAAAAAAAAATTTAAATATGTTGCATCTCTCTCTTTATCATCTGTCAGTGCCATTTTTTTTTCAGTTATAAGATTATTTGTTTACATCTTGTGGGTTGAGCGTAAGGGCAACGTGGTTACGAATACAACCGAGTTTGATTTCATGTAAAAGAATTGCATGAACACGGCATCATCTTCTGCTGTTTCCAACTTTTAGAAAGCATTAGCTGAGAAATGCGCGCGGCAGTCAATCGCTGCAAAGCCTCACACGCCACACCTCCAGTTCTTGCCACCATTGCCTCGTGCTTCGTACTGCGAATGTTCGGATGTTTCCTCCCTTCCCTATTTCTCGCTGTACTTTTGCTCTCTTTTACTTTCTGAACGGACCGCGCCGCCTTTTTATATTTGTAAAGAACTTTTTTTTTTTTTGCTATGCACTGCATGCTTTCCCTCACTGCTCTCAGGCGCATGTAAAAGTGGCTTTTCCTGATGCTAAACCTGGTGGCAAAGCCATTTAAGGAAAACTCTCGATGTTATTTTTTTTTTGTTTCAAGAAAACGTTTACCTCGCGATCTTAGTAGTGCGCTTGCGGCGATGTCATTTCGTGAGAAGTTGTCGCCGCGTCCAAATGAACTTTGCTATAACCGATTTTTACCAAAAATATCTTTACTGTAAATGGGGGGAAATGTATAATCATCTATGGAAGATGAACTGTGACCTCAGTTTCACTTTACTATATCCGAGTTTACGACACCAAGGTTCTACTGTAAAGCAATCACTCAAAAGCTCATATAGGACACAATGAACTGAAATCAGCAAATTACGGTTTAATTTATAAGGTTCGGCATCAAAAGCGACTGAGATCATGAGGGGCATTGTAGTGGAGGGCTGCAGATAATTTCGACCATCTAGGGTTCTTCAATGTGCACCACAGTGCCACACTGCATGGGCGTCTTGCATTTGGCCTCCACTCCGCCATTCCCAAGACAAAAACAGTGAACTAGACAGTGCGGATGTTTCAATGTACGATACAGGAGAACTCACACAGAAAAAAAGGTGTTGAAAAGCATGATAGTGCAGAACTCACTCTTCACAGTTAACAATGGGCAATCAGTATGCAACTCTGAAGGAACACCAAGGAATAGAATTTCAGCAGTATTCACAGAATACCATGGTTTTCTGAGCAACAAAGGAGCTAAGCTCGCTGAAAACAAAGCTTTTTAAAAGCTAGAAAAGGCCGAAACAAAAATTGCATACACGTGGCCAATTCCAATGCATTGAAACAAATTTACGGTGAGGATCCCACAGGATTCTGATTGACTTCAACATAGAGAGAATCTTTTTCGGCATGGACATCGTAAGTCTAAATAACCAAAGAAAAATTGTTAACACATTCACTGCTTAGTGGGTCATATCAATAGTTCATCATTTACCCATGCTCTGAAGACACAAATGTTATATAACACAATAAAGACGTGCGATCGATTTCACTGTGAGGTATAAGGAGGAGCATCTCGCAATAAAATCTGTCCGAATTCTTCATCCTGTGACCCAATATTTGTGTCCACACTGCATGGATAAATAACCTGACCCACCGGTGACCCAAGAGGCAGTGAACATTACAAATGCAATTTTCTCAGCGTTGAAAGAAGCTTTTGCTCCCAGGCAAAAAGAGGCCCAGGAGGTGTCATACCATCAATTTTTTTAGTAATAACAAAAATTTGATAGAGTTTTCCTTAGTGTCCCTTTAAAGAAGTAGAGACATCAAAATTGTTTTTCTGTTTTTGGAATGATGTGTGGCACATTATGAAACATGAACAGCCACTCGTAAAGTCTGAAAAAACAACATAATTGGCTTTTCATCTCCCATGCAGTTTCAGTTTCAAGAGACAAATGGTGGCTGCAATGTCACAAAAGAATTCAAGTCATGTGAGGCGTAAGAGAACAGTAGTATGGCCACTGTTTGCTAACTTAAATTTGCACCAACTGTTATACAAGCCTGCCCAAAAACCGGAATGAGTGAATAACGAATGAAAAATGAGTAAAAAGCAATTGTGACGCAGCTTTTGCGCAGCTCGCATGACCTTAACTTGTTTATGATATCAAGAGCCATCGTCAGGCTGATGAAACCGAAACTGCAGAAGAAAAAAATTTAATTAAATTATTCAGTTGGCATAGGTGAATCTCACATTATGACTAATGAAACATTGTCTTGCACACAATTTCAAAGAAACAAGATACATAAGAAAAATTTTGACGTCACCACTCTTTCAATGGTTCCAACACTGGTTTGGTTTGGTTTGGGGGGTTTAGCGTCTCAAAGTGACTCAGGCTATTAGAGATGCTGCAGTGGAGGGCTTCGGAAATTTCGGCCACCTGGGGTTCTTTAACGTGCACTGACACTGCTCAACACACGGACACATTGCTTTTCGCCTCCATCGAAAAGCGGCCGCTGCGGTCGGGATCTGATCCCGCATCCCTGGGCACACAGTAGTCGAGTGCCTGCGCCACTACGGTGGGGGCATTTCCAACACTCAATGATCATCGATTACAAATGCCAAATAGGCAATATGGACTGTCCACTTATGCGATAATATGGCACAACACCCAAGATTACCGACTATGAGCATGAACCAATCAGTGAGAAATACCTTCAATAAAAAACACGAGGTGGTGCTCCTAGCAGTCACTTTTTGTGCACTACTGTCAATTATGGTTAACCACACAGTTCAATAGAACAACAGTGTAATTACAAACACACTGGCTTAACAGGGACACAAAAGCACTCATGAAGTAATCACTGGTGTCTGCAGCAAACTACTTAAGTCACAGCAGTATGAGGGTACATCCGACCACAACTGCAAATAAACCAAGTAGTTCATCAAGCAGTCTCCAGCCTGGCGAAGTAAAAGATGCTGCAAAAACCTTCTGACTGCAAATGTAAGATTTGCCTGGAGTCGTCACTTCTTGCGTGCCTTACCCTGCTTTTCTTTTCTTTTCTTAACA
Organism: Amblyomma maculatum; assembly: GCF_055883805.1. Lineage (NCBI taxonomy): Eukaryota > Metazoa > Arthropoda > Arachnida > Ixodida > Ixodidae > Amblyomma > Amblyomma maculatum. The sequence goes on from NC_139352.1 coordinate 41,289,705, forward strand.
TGCTTGGGTATCTTGTCTTTCCGTTTTTCTTTCTTTGCCTCTTTAATTGCTTTTTTTCGCTCCTTCTTTTCCTCGAGCGACTCCCCCTTAGGCCTGGCTGTGCTCACAAACTTGGACTCTTTGTCATCACTGTCCTCCTCATCCTCACTACCACTTTCACAGCTCTCCGAGTCCCCTGAACTAGCATCCAGAATTGCCGGCTTTTCAGCTGGACCGGAAAGGTCAGACTTCATGCCGGTGATAGTGTGATAGAGAATCTTCTTGTTCTGCTCTTGTACGCCAACAATGTCCTTCTCAAAGTCGAGTACATCGTCTAGCCGATGTGGTATGTAGGCTTTCTTGAAAACTTCCTCCTCAACCTGATTCATGGTGCCTGTGTCACCTTGATCAACAAGCGTCTGTGCCCTCTCGAGGTAAGCATCCATGTTTTCCTCAGTGATGGTTGGATCCGTGACAAAGTCAAACAACTGCCGGACACTCATGGTTTTCACGTCTCGCTTGCTGAAGAAATCTGTGATGTTGGTGCAATCTTTGCGGAGAAACTCCAGTGCATTCGGGTGGTCATGCTCCACCGACTGCGACACGTCGATGATGATAATCTTTCCTTCGTGGTACAGCAAGTTGTATTCGCTGAGGTCGGCATGTACAAGGCGGCAGTCACGATACAGGCGTCGAATCATGATGATGCAGTCCCTGTACAGCTCGCGCGCCTTTGATCCACCAAGTGGGACGTCTTTGAGTTTGGGAGCCGGCCAGCCGTCCTTACCGACGAACTCCATGACGAGGACGTGACTCCTCAGGACGATGGGCTTGGGACAGGGCAATCCCGCGGCGTGGATGCGGGAAAGGTTTCGCATCTCCTTCTCTGCCCAAGTTCGCACCATCTTGCGCGGGTTACTGCTGCAGTAGCCGCTTCGGAAGCGGAACTCACCCGTGACATAGCGGTCGCGGTCCTTGAAGACCAATATCGACGTCTTGTAGATCTTGATAGCCCGATCGGGAGCGCCGTCGGCTGTGGCATGATACACGTTGGCCTCCTTGCCCGTGCTCACGCAGCCGTTGATCTGCTCCACCAAGCCACGGTTGAGGAGTTTGAAGAGGATGATTCGCGTCCTCGGATCAAGCACTTGCTCCGCCGTGGCCCTCTCTACCTTGTCGCGCACTCGCACGCGCTCATTCTCTTGCCTACGGTTCGCTTCATTGAGCACGCTGAGCGCGCCTGCGGCCACAGCTGGACCCGCATAAGCTTCGAGGTTTATCCTGGAGCTGTACTTGCCTGAGAGAACCTTGCACTGCGACTGGTATGCGTTGGCGTTCGCATGGACGTTGGTGGGGGCGCGAGACAGGTCGTCCCAATCGTAGCCGTCGTCGCTCAGCTCATCGTTCTCGTCAAATGAATCGTCGCCGCTCGCCAGCTGCTCAGGACTGCGGCGAGCATGCGAGACTCTGGGGCTCGGCGCTGGAACGGTTTCCTCAACCGCATCGTCAAACTGACCCTCAACCACGTCTGCAATCATAATTTTATAGCGATCTGTGGTCCAGTACTCAATGATATATTAAAAATTCTGTCAACTCTTCGCCGGATAGCATCCACACGACTCACATGGCGAACTACTTTGCCGACTTCGCCTTCGGATTGTTCTGGATTGAAGCGATTGCAGCTTTCTGGAAGTCTGAGAAGCAGTACAAAGAACGGCTGAGAAGTCACCACTGAATGAATTTTTCCTTCCTCTGTGCTTAATACACTCTCAAGGTTCTTAAGAAGTATATTATGAATTTGACAACAATCGGCTGTTTTTGGATGATGTTGGGAGGTAATGTTGGTTTTTGTCGATAGAATACCAACCAACTCCTAATCATCCTCTCTTACTGAAAACAAAGATTTTGTAAGGCAGAAAAGAGGAAGAACTGAAATAGAAGTGTCGCCGACACATTCTGACAAGCGTCATACGTACTGCATGCATGCTGCATGTTCAAGCAGACCTTGTTCAAGCCGTTCAAACGGTTGAAGCGTTGAAGTCCGACGATGGGCAACAGATCTCGGACATGTCTCGGAAACATTATGGTTACACATGGTCTCACTGGTTACTCCGTCAGATGTCTGATTTGGGAAGTAGGTTTTGTTATACATTCAAAACTGCTGGCCTACTTTTATCAACCATAGGAAACGGCAAAAAAGTAAATTTTTAAAGACAAACACATTTCGGTTTTATGGAGCTTATCATAGGAGGTCTTGCCTGTACTCACCTATGGGGCTGAAACGTGGAGGCTAACCAAGAGAGTTCTACTTAAGTTGAGGACAACCCAGAGGGCTATGGAACGAAAAATGGTAGGGATAACAATAAGATAGAAAGCGTGCAGAGTGGGTCAGAGAAATAACTCAAGTTACCGACATTCTAGTGGAAATTAAGAAGAAGAAATGGGCATGGGCAGGACATGTGTGAAGAGAGGATAACCGATGGTCGCTGAGGGTAACAAACTGGATTCCAAGGGAAGGAAAGCGTAGCAGGGGGCGGCAGAAAGTTAGGTGGGCGGATGAGATTAAGAAGTTCGCAGGGGTGAAGTGGATGCAGCTAGCACAGAACCGGGTTAAGTGGAGAAATATGGGAGAGGCCTTCGCCCTGCAGTGGGTATAATCAGGCTGATGATGATGATGACATTTCGGTTTCGGTGAACCCCCGCTACGCGCTTTGACCGCGTGGTTTGGTTCCCGGCATGTCTAGGAGGAGGAGGTACTCCCCGGATGGGGCTGAGACAGGTAGATCACCGGCGCTTTCGGCGGGGTCTAGCCTGTGACATAAGTTTTATCAGTTATAAGCCGTCACTGCAACCGCCACCGTTTCGGTGGTGGATGACGGCTGTTGTTGCGGCGGGCGTCTTTTTCTCCCCTTTTCCTTTTCTATCTTCTCTATTTTCTCTTTTGTCTGCACGAGACAGCGGAGGTGGCTCAGCTTCAGAGCCAGTAGCAGGCCCGTGCATTTTCTTTTCTTTCTTCCTACAGCCACAACAACATGTCTGGGAGGCCGCCTTGCAGGACCCCTGCCCGCAGCGCCAGCAATACTGTAGTCACGGCCAACGGGTCCCGGGACTGAGGCACCCCCCCCGCTGACTAAATAAATAAAGATGTTTTGTCATCCTCCTCGGTTTAGAATGGAAGTATTTCTCTATGAAGGAAGTTTACATCTCGGCAAGTGCACCCTTTTGAATTATCCAGAATGAAATTTACACAACAATGGGTTTATCATAAAGGATGTATGTAACTTTGAGGAGTTGTCATACAGGTTGACCCTGTAGAGAAGATGAAGGCTGGAAATTGTATAAGCTTTAAAATACCACGGCTAGATATCAAAAATAAAATGAGACAAAAACAGCACCTCAATGGATTTGAACCACAGCCCTTCGGAGTATCACACAATTGCGCTAACTACATGCAAAACCGACCTTCATTTTACTTTATTTTCTGGTCACATTTGAAAGCCCTAATTGAATGCAAAAACACATTGACAGCAGCAGCTACAACCGAGGCTATTGCACACACCGCAAAACACGCTCCCTGGCCTAATTAGCGAGCTTTGCACTTTTTACGTTCAGGTGCATGATCACTATGCCAGAGTTGGAAATGAAAGTGGCACCTCCATTTCACAGCCCTCCTCGCAACTGCGAGAAGAGTACCATGGCTACAGCAGTCTTGGTCAGAATCTTCAGTTATGCGGGGTGCACACATATCCCGATCGTCGGCACCAACGCTTCACATATATAGTCGCATCAACGCCCTTCAGCAGATTGTCAAAACTGGCAGCGTCCAGTAGTAGTGCACTGTCATATTCCAGCAGTTGACTGCTGTTTCTACCAGCCGGTAGGAAGCGTGCTGCAGTGAATTGTAAGCATGGACAAAACACAGATTGAATGCAGAGACTGAACTAAAATTTTCTTGCTTAAGACAAACATAATTTCGATTAAGCTTTCAGAAATAAATACCATTATACGATATTGTGCAACTTTCTTTTAAATTTTTGCTACACCTCATGACAGCTGAACATGAACAGTGAGCTCTGTGCAAACTGATGGCTGTTGGCGTTCCTTGAGGCAGAAAAGTCAAAATCCCCACCGTAGTGTAGTACCGCAGCTGTGTTTCCAGTGTTAAGATAGTATGCCCACAGCTCCTTACTGCTATGTGCATTATTTTTAATGAGCATTCCACCACGCATGGTTGAGGTTTAAAAAAAAAACACACACACAGCTTCCACCATTAAAAAAAAAAATCATCCGCATCGACATTTTATAATGAATGCAGACTCCAAAAATTCAGAGAATAACTGGCACAAGTCACAAATCAGACTTTGAATTGGCTAGCTTGATCCTGGCTTGTATGGCTATTGTGTAACTAGTTAGTAATTGGTGGCAATAGCCTTGAAAAATGATCAGTCATGCTTGATGGTGAAGACTATAGTCCTCAACCACTCATGTGAGGTCACGTACAACTATGATGATTCGTTTTCCGCTACCAATGCGTTCAACTTCCACCATAGGTTGGACACAGCGACAAATCACAGTTCCCTTTTCAAAAAGTTTCCAATAAAAACAGAAAATCAAATTTATTCACTTCAAGTACATCATTCAGGTTCTCAGAACCTTGGAACTTGTTTGCCATTTGTAAGCAGAACCAAGATTTCCTTAAATGACAGTCGAACATTACACCGCGTATCTGTAAATGTTTTGCAATCAAGATTTTTTTAAATGCCAGTTGAACGTTTTATTGTGCTATGTTTAGCTTGCAACATGGTTACACCACGCAAATGGCTGTTCATTTAGTAACAACTCACTTCCGCTCCTTACTAGACTGAGTGACGTCATCTGGGATGAGTACTGGCCACCTAAAAATGTCAGGATGTATGCCACCTTTAAATACATCGATTGTCTCCATGCAGAGGTCCTCCCACATTGTAGTAACTTGGTCCAAGAACTAAAGCGGCTGTTATGTGGTACTTGGCAGTTGCCAAGAATGCAGGTTTCGCTGCTGTGTGAACAAATAAACTAGCTTTTAATTTAAGACAAGTGTTGTACGGCTGCTCGGTTCCTGTACCTGTGTTTAATTCCAAGTGGTCAACTGGTCTCTCGGCAAACTGCGCACGCGCATCAGAGTGCATGGCAGTAAGTACATCACAAAAATTCCGCATTAGATTAATTGAGTTCATGGCGATACTCCCCCACGTGTCTTCCAGCTGCTATTAAAGTTCTTCAACCTTCACAGTCCAAGATGTACTGGGCTGCAAGCAGTCTTCCTGGTGCTGCTCCTCCTCTTATCTGCATATTATGGCACCAACCTCTTCAGCATTATCCGCAGGGAGTGGCAACAAAGTCCTAGTATTTGCGAATTGACCCAGTCATGGCTTGAAGTGTCCTCCCTTGCCCTCTTCTGGCTTTCCTTTGCTAAGTGCCGCCGCACTGCTGTTTCTGCATTTGCATCCTATGGAACAAAGTGCAAAACGTCAATTCAAAATTTGTCTGCAACAGCTGTGCTGCAAATTTCTCGTAAAAGCCACTTCAAAAGAACAGGAACACCAAAAAACCTCAAGGCCCAAAATTATGGACACAAGTAATGCAAAGCTGGCTTCCATTCCTTTAGTAACCTTCCATATGGGAAGACAGGTGTGCGCTGACTGGTGCCCACAATAACTACACAAGAGAATGTTAGGCAGCGACACTTAAAATGCTTATGTGTGAGAATGCAAAAGCATTACAAGCCAAGTCTATGCGTAATGTTTGTACAGGGTGATCCACTTCTAGCTATAATATGGCCACTACTTTCAAAGCATCATTGCATCCCACCGGGCCATTCCATAAAGCTAGGCGGCAGGCCATGTGAAGCATCACCTCCGCGTCCCACTGTGCATATATCGCTTTGCTTCAATAAGCGTCTGCATCATGACACAATAATGCTTGGAAAGCAGTGACCGTGTTATAGCTAGAAGTGGATCACACTGTACATACTGGTTTGTAATGTAAGATATAGGTACTCACAGTATATAGTACACTATGTTACTGCAGTAAAATCTTGTTTACTCCATCTGCATTAACTAATTCAAACAGGACCACAGACCAAGCCAGCACCCACGTTAGTTTATGGCATTGGACTCTTTATTAATTATGATGCGGACAGGCTCACTCCAGTTAATTTGCATGAGGAATTGGGTAGAGGTATGACGCAAGCACGCTGCGATCACCGAAATAGACCTCCTTGAACCTAGATTACATATACCAATGATGCCCACACAGGAAGTATGGAATATGAATATGGCAGGCACGGTGACGATCAGAAGTTATTCAAATTTCCAAAATGAACTTGGCCTGGAACGTCGCTGCCTCATTTATTTTTATTTTGGGATGGTGTCATGCTGTTCTGACACCCAACGCATGCAGTTTTCTCCAATAACTTTTGCGTGTTTTTTGGATTCACTACACCGCACGCTTCACTGCAATGCTTCAACTCACTGACTGCATGGGGAAGCACCCTCAAAACAGGATGGGGCTGTTTAGTGTGGCAGCAGCACTGCTTCAGATTCAGAGTCACACCTCGAAAAGGGTAGTGGAGGCCTTTACGAATCTGGAACAACTTTTCAGCGTTCTCAACAGCATGCGCGAAGCAAAGCTGTTGGTGAAACCGGCAAAAACCACGGTTTCACTCGGGTTTCATCTCAAACACAGAAAACAATCATGCAGGTCTTGATCAGAAAAGCCCCAATGTAATGCAAACAGTTTTCAGCAGTTTTTCAGGCCCATTCAAACTATCGCTTAATTCGTAAATTTTTTTCTAGTCCCTTGATGGCCAGACTAAAGAGAGCTTTTTAATGAGAGTAAAGTGCTGAGTAATGTTATGAAGAATCATGTATAAATAGTCATGACTATACAGAATGTCATGCTTCCTCATTCATTACTATACAAGTCCTCTTGCATGTGTTGTGGCATCGAACACTGGTGCAGTGACGGCCTGCAAATTTCGTGCCATGGAGGCTGTTGTCATAGCCAGCCCATGAATCAATGCTCAGCAATGCTACCTGCCAGCTACCACGCTCATGAAAAGGACAGGACAGACACACTAACATGCCACCTTTGAACCTACCATCTATGTCACTGGCCTAACACTCCCTGCCAGACGCATGATTGTCATTATTTTGTGTCGACTTTGCACACGTCAACGGCCTTTCTCTTCTATAATAGAATGAGAGGTTGAATACTAGATCACTCGAATGCAATATTTGGATAGCATTGGCCGAAGCCAAGTAATGAAACGCAAAAATATTGGAACTAAGGCCGTTATTTCTGAAGGAGTGTGGTTCTCTGTGCAGTACGACTTGTAACGGTGAAAGATATGTTACTGATACATTACCACTGTCAATTACCATAGAAGAATTCCACATCCGTGATTGGCTTTTCCGAAATGGCAGGGAAGTAGGCTGTCCACACAGCATTCCTTAATTTCATCTCACGCAGCTCCAAACAGTCATAGCTGAAACGACCCACTCTTTTCTGGTCTAAGGCACACCTGCCAGTGTTTTAGTTCATTACAGCCATTAGTGCCTCGTCAAAAATCTCAACTGCGTGCCGTTCACTAATGAGACAATGTTGAAGGCTGCATTCTCTCAAAAATGTGCTGTTGCAAGCAAAAAGTTAAGAGCATCGCAATAACAGGTTCTAGCTAGCAGAAGACACGGCCACCAAACATTGCAGAAGCGGCCAACTCAAGTAGCTCCTTCGAGACAGTAATCAAACTCACCTGGACCCTTGATTCAGCGTCAGACATGCCTTCCCCTACGCCGTGCAGGCACTTTCGTACAAGTCGGTCAAACCAGAGCTTTGAAACCATGTGAGGTGCGCTTTCACATAATGACTATAGTAATAGAGTATATGACAGATAATAGAGGCATAAATTAAGAGATTAATGATTAAGTCGGTAGCAATGTGCATGTATACAAACGAAGGCCCGCAAGGGAAACAGCAGGCAGGAACCATTTGATTCGTACACGGTAGTGTACTGTAGTGTGCAGTTCAGGCTTTAAGGACACATATTTGAACGACCGCTTGTCCGGCGTGTCGTACGTCAACCTGGTGCCGCTTCAGAAACCCATCTCCGCTTTTAAGGGTAAGACGCGATAGCACAAGCCACCACCCAACATATAGAGGCCCGCTTTAACCGAGCTGTATGAACATGTCTGCATGGCCTAGGGGTAGCGAATATAACTCGGAATGAAAGGACCATGGTAGGCTGGTTGTGATGTAACCGTCACATACGGAAGGAGAGACCCAAGTTGGCAGCTCCTGCCAAACGCAACGTCGGGCATCCGTACTACCAGTTGGTTCGGGGCTATGTCAGCTGCCAGTGCCAGGATCGCCTTTTTTTGTTCACAGTGCCAACGCCGACACCAGACACTGCACTTTTCGTGAACGCGGCCTCTAACACTATCGCATTAAAATAAAAAACTTGCTTCACCATGGCAGCATCCCTGCGCAAAATTTTGTGGACAGCAGTCTCTAGAGCACAGTCGCCCATCTCGGACATCCGTTGTTGCTTGCCAAAGTGTGCGGCTCACTTTCGACTTCAATGATGGCCCGTTCCTTTACCTACCATGCCTGAAATACAGTAAAAAATGAAATGGTGGTCACACAAGCCGCACAAAAGACGCGGAAGTGAACAAAACCATGTCCCAACCAGCAATGAGCTATTAACCGCAATTTTAAAATCTATTTTACAGTTCTCCATAATGCATTCTTGACACCAGACAGGTGCGAACAAAACGTACATTTGTCCATTTAAAGTTTTGCCAAACAGAATGACCTTCTGTATATTATGCACGCAACTTTGATATACTCGTGAACACAATCCTGCTCAACAGTTCTCAAAGCACATAGACTAAGCTAAAACTGTCATCAGTCTGTTTGCTACAAAAACCAGTAACATTTGACAGTGTAGCAATGGTTAAGCTAGCCCAGTCCTTTCTGCTATGCCAGTTTTACGGTAACAAAGTAGTACAGCTGTTTTTAAACAGAAGCTGTTGATGAATCGGAAGCACAGTGAATTTGAATGTAATGCAAAGGATCGCCCCTATTGTAATGAATTAATCTGCTATTAGCTTCATCCTTGGTTGCAATGTGCTATAAAGTCTCTGAACCAAAGCACTAGAGTTCTGGCCCCTTATTCTGTAAGGCAACCAGCCAGCTTCATTTCCACTTGATTTTCCTTTGCACCGGCTACTGTTGCCATGCTGCTAACTACTAACTCACAGAGTAGCAAAACTTTTGCCAGTAACTAGAACTGCTGCCAACCATTGATACAGCCAATATGAAATACATAATGGGTAGTAGTATACAGTCGCCGACCGTTATTTCGGACTTCGTGTGACAACACGGCGGACGTATGAGACAAAGCACAAAGAGATAGCTGCCCGCGTCAGCGTTGGCGACAAAAGCAGGTTGACGGCGATGACAATCCGACTGCCACCTCGAAGTGGCAGAGATTGCAGGGGCCTCTCCTGGCAAAAATGGGGCACCGAAACCATGTCAAGCCAATCCAACTGCAGAGCCAATCCACCTCAATCCAAGATGGCGCTTGTTGCGCCGGCGAAAAGCCGATAAGATGGCAGATTTTGGCCTGCAGGGGACTGAAATTAGTCCGAAAAATCGAACTTTCGGACTTTTAAAGTCCGAAATATCCGTCGCGAATATGTATGCGCTTCTATGGGGTGACTGACGGTGCCTCACTGAAGTCCGAAATATCCTACAAGTCCGAATTATTGGAGTCTGAATTACCCGTCGGCTTGCAAAGGTGCAAGTATGTGCAATATATTTGTGAGAGCCAGTGTAAAACAGAGCTGCAAAGCAGAGATAAGCGAGCTCATGCACAGGCTCCATGCGCAGGAAAACAATCACAGCATATTTACTTGCCTCCATGCTTCAGACCAGGTAGGCTGGATACAACTTTAATGCCTGGCTGTCACAATAGCAAAGAAAGCTTAGTACGCATCATCCAGAATGGTGTGCCGATGACCAATGAATAAAAACACAGGGACATCTAACTACATTCTGTGCTGGCAATGCAACATTAGAAGCCATTGATGCCTTTACATAAGAGTTTGATGTCATGCTTTCATGGTTATGTTTGTACACAGCTAGACACCTCTTCTTCAGTCGTCTAGCTGTTGGTTAGAAATTGTGCCCATGGATTTGCAGTTCAAAAAATTATAGATGCCAGATAATGCATTCCACTCCTTTCGTCAAGTATTCTACTGCTAAATTGTTCCAGGGCTAAATTTTGTCACATCGCGTTTCTCTTCTGTTTTGTGGTTGCCATGCCTTTGCACCATTACGCTTCCCGAATTCAAGATGAACCAAGTCCCGCAAAAGGCTTTAACAAACTATTTTCTATGTTCTCTGGCAGTTCTGGGCATCTATCAAGTGAAGCAGCAACAATGAGATGTAAAAACAATCAATCAAACTTCATATTTCTCCAAGGAAGAGCTCCAATGGCACGTCAACATGCCACTAATATCTTTAAGTGATGACACTACAGGTTTTCATAAACCTGCACTGTTCAAACACTTTGAAGGCGAGAGAGACTTTAATGTGACCCCATACTGCACAGCTACTTTCCCCTAGCATATTGCACCAGCAGGCACTGTGCAACAGTCCATCTATGCTGACTTTCAGTTTAGTGCAAATGAAATTCACGAGGCAAGTTTCGGCGGTGCAGGTTGCATACCTCAACCTGCCAGACTCTGCATCATCTGGTGGTGGCGGCAAGTAGGGTGCCTGACAACGCACAGTAGTGAGGAACGGGCCAAGACAACAATGGCCTATGGTGGCATGGAGTCAACCTGGGTGCCTGCACAAATGAGTCAAATACATAGGTTTAAACACAATAGCACAACAACAGCTCGTATTCAGTGACGGTGGTAAAATGTGTGCCGGTTCATCACTCACCAACAGACACGGTCTCAATATCAGCCTGAACAGCCCTTGTCTTCCACGGTTTAAGGTACACCTGAGCACCATGGTCACGCTTCATCGATGGTGCAGCATGCGCCCCTTGGTTTTCTTTGCCGCCATGGTTACGCTTCATTGGTGGTGCAGCATGTGCCCCTTGGTTTTCTTTGCCGCATTGACCCAAACGCTCACGCTCTGCAGCGTCCCGGAAAGCTTCGGCAACGAGCTGGTTTAAATACAGAAAAAGCAAGAATTGCGAGCAAGGAGGTTAAGAAAAGGAACAAAAACTGACATTGACCCACAGGCTTTGTGCAAAACTGCAATTTTATATGAAGCCTGGGGGGTCAATTTTCAAAATGCAGTAGTGATATTTCTAAAGCATGCCCTAGAAACGTGAATGCCCTAGGTTGCTATATATTGCAAGCCCTGGTGTCAAATGTCTCATCAGGTTTTGATCAGATTAACACCAAGTACATTACAGCATGTATGTGGCTATATACTGCCTTTTTGTTTTGATACATAGTTCGTTCAGAGCAGCTAACTTTGGTCTAATCTGTTCTTTTTTTCCAGAATAGTATGAAGAAAAAAAAAAACAATATAACTACTGTTAAGGAGCTGTACAGACATACTAGGGCAGGTCAGTACAGTCGTTCAGTCGTGTCAGACTCTTAGTGACCCTATGGACCATATCACGCCACACTTTCCGGTCTCTCACTATCCTCCTAACATCACATAACTTCATCTGCAGCGCCTCGAGGATGCCATCTAACCATCGCGTTCGCTGCCTACCCCTTCTCCGGTGACCCTCAACCTTTCCCAACATCAAATCTTTCTCCAACGACTCCTCTCTTCTCATCAGATGACTCAAGTAGCTGAGCTTTAACTTTAGAATTTGACCCTCCAATGAGCAGTCAGGGTTTATGGTCGACAGTATCGACTGATTTGACCTTCTGGCCGTCCAAGGAACTCAAGAGTTTCCGCCAGCACCATAATTCAAAAGCGTCAATTCTTCGGCTTCGGACAGGGAAGCGTCAATTCCCTGTCCGGATGTGACAGCAATTTTTGTTGCAATTGGACAAGACACCAGCAGCAATTGTTGCTTTGTCTAGCTAAAGCCACGACCGCTAAACATACACGCCCAGCAAGAAAGCAGACAGCGGGTGACTGAGAATGAGTGCAGCTAAAATGGTACTGTTGCGTGTTCGTGAAAATGCATCTAGGTGAGACCAACGGTCACTGAAAGAGCAATGTTTCCACTATTTCAAACGTCACCGTTTCTACGCTCGCTATCTCGTATCCAGCGCTGCAGCTTAGCGTGAAGCATTTTTGTTGCAGTACTGCTAGCAGTAATTTATGCAGTCGCGGTTAACTGACATAAGCGTGCCCCAGTTTGCTTAAACTTACCTCTGCTCGTCTCCTCTTCACAGCTGCTCCTCGAGGAATGGCCTGTTTAGGCGGCGTCGCATATGGGAACAACGTCGGCACCGCATCCGACTTCAGCATGCGTTTGCAGTTACGAAAACCAAACTCCTCCATCAAAAACACGCTGTTCCGATAGCAATCCCGCGTGAAATGTTCTGAGCACACATACGTTCTCGGACTGGGCGACCAGCCGGGCAGATCAATAGTCTTATTGATAGCACGAATCCACTTGGCGCGAATAGCACTGTCGCGGGGAAATATGTGATAAGACACCCCCGTTGTCTTCGACGAGTTATTCGAGCAACCTACAACACAGCAACAGCAACCACACATCACAATATGCCACAGACACGACCGAAAGCCGGTCGTGGCCACAGACGACGATTAGCTACAAGCAGTTCACTTCCAAAACTAGAATACCAAGTATGGCGTCATAAAGCACAGGGTTGAAAACCTAAATTGAGTTTAGAACGCACGAGGGCACCAGCGGATGCCAGCGGCATGAATCGGGAAGACGATGACGTGAGTGCATCTACTTGTTTCCGCCCTTGAGAGCCAAACGGCAGAACCACGGTGGGCAGAACTGCCCTGTTGACTCACTCTGCGAAGCGTTCCTGATCGGCTTGACGGGCGCACACCCAAAGTCTTTCGACGCTTTGCTCAAAAGTACCGCAAAGCACAGCTAAACCATCAGAAACTCGAGCAAAACCACTTCAACGGAAGAGAGGCATCCTGGACACGCCCGCCGCTGTCATCTCCACTTTTTTCCACGCCATCCACAGGGTTTTTCTGGCGAAATTAATCCTCAGGTGGCTCATTTGGCAAGCATCAAAACTACTCCATGGCAGCGACACCATGGCGACACGTTCTTCCCGTGGTGGCCATCTTGTAGTCTCCTCCTCACCTCTACAGGCGGATAACTTCTTCCATTTGGCCACCTGCAACAGATGGTGGCTTGAGATAACACCATATGCTGTGCAGTTTCTTCTGAATTGAAGCCTCTGAAGCTGACCAACTGAAAGCTATGTTGGAACATGAAACACCCCACTTAAACTATGTCAACTATAGTACTTCTAATACTTCCATGATGCAGAAGCCAAGGGGTGGATCCAGCGGCAGTTGCATTCAGGGACCAGTTTGTTCTATGAACCACATACCTGTATCAATGTCCAGTGGTGGCCTATATATCCATGGCAGCCCCCTCCCCCCCCCCCCCCCCCCTCGAGCTTTTCCTAGTCTGTTCAACTTGGCTACATTTTTAAACCCCACATGCAACATAGCCACAACTGCATCCAAGGAATGCACCTTCAATAAAGTGGTTTGCATCAGCCATGCACTAAGGCGACACATTTGTATAAGCTCTGTAATATGGAACACTATAGCCAAACGGGCGAGTTGGTGGAACATACTGACTGGAAAGAGACAAAACACCAAAGCAGAGAACCATAAGATGAGCGCTGCCACAACTGAAAGTTTATTCAAAGACTGAACACAATATAAAGGAAAAAGTGACCACCCTAACAACAGTGGACAAGCAAAAACGTGTTGCTACGTAGGATGAAGGCACGCAATCTCGCTTTTATGTAGAAAAATGGATGGTTTACTAACGCACAACCTTGTTTTTTTTTCTTCATATGGTAGGCCTCCATTATCTCGCATGTTAAGCGGGCCGGTTGCTTGTACAGGATATCACACTAGTGCAGTGAAAGATAAGATTCGCAGTCACAGACGTGGTCAGCGAGATTAGTAGATTTATTAGCGTCCAAGTTATTTGCATGCTCTTTCAAACGTGTATTAATGCATCGCCCCATCTGCCCGACGTACACTTGTCCACATGACATTGGAATTTTATAAACTACACCTTCAGCGCATGGTATATACTTAGTTTCATGCTTAACCCCAGCGCTCGTCCTGTGGTTCTCTGCTTTGGTGTTCGTCTCTTGCGCTATTTTCCAGTCAATCTGTAATGAGGGCTTCACTGAAAGTGTTCAAACCAACATGACTGAATCAAAGATGTGATGACATACTGTCACACAAGTACACAACTGCAGGTGTTTAGTTCCCATATTTCTGCGAATTGCACCTAAGAAGCTTACACAAGTGCCACCCACATACTCTGAATAAGGCGTACATACAGATTGCAGCATACACAATGCATTCATATACCAAGAAGGTACAGCCGCCCAAATCATTAACTGGAATGCGCGATGGCCCCCTTTTCTGCGCTCCTGCAAAAAGTTCCCGGAAGGCCAAGATTAAGCAAGGGGCTTTGCTTGCTTATACTTGGACTTTCTGCACGTTAGCGCTTACAATCACAGAAACTGCAGCCGTTACGCGCGTCAGTTAAAGATTTTGCCGGCTGTACATGTCCCGGTAGGAAAACACCAACAAGACAGACCATGAAACAGGTGTGTTTATTGCAGCAACTTGTCCTGCAACAAAGCAACATACGTATGTACAAGATGCAACAAGGGTTCCAAGTGTACCAACCAAAACTTCAGCTCGCCATCGCTGTCCTGAGTAGAGCACTGTTGTACAAACAAGAATTTCAAAGTTCATGACCCAATGATCACTATGGGACTAACTTACACCATCACGAAACTAGGTTCAAAAATCTTGCCGCCGGTGGCAGGCAAGTTTAGATGCGAGTAGATCTTGTACAGTGACAACAGTACCACAGTGGACGGGCTTATTCACATCCCGAAGCAGTAGGTCACAAGTGAATAGAAGCAAACTGAGGCTGAAGCGCGTAAGCCCTCCTTGTAGCAAAGTACACAGTCCTTCGTGTATTAGTTAAAGGTGGTTCAGCACCAGCTAAGCAGATGGCCCCAGATGAATGTGTACGGCAGTCTTCACAACTTGCAGACAAGTCAAAAGCTAAGACTAGGCATTCACTGAGAAACAGGCGGACCTCAGGTAAACATCAAAGTAACCTGCCTTTAGAAGCAGGTCAGTGAATGCAGGCAGATGACTTGCAGACGATATCAAGACAACTTTGCCGGTCTGGTAGACTAACTATGCACTGTCAAGGGCTGCTTAAGCTACGTGCAGCACGTCTCTCACGTGGCCTCACAGAGCAAGACACAGATATGAACAACTAAAAGATAGAGCCAGAATTCAGAACTTACGTCACCTGCCTTCTTCACAGCAATCCTGTTGCGATGGTACTGATGAAACACATCAGACATTTGATGCCAGACAAAAATACAGCCACATGCATCACCCTACGTACGGCACGTACACAATCGTCCCTTCTTTTGCCGTATACAAATGCACCATACTCAAAATCTCGCGCCACACAGGACCAGTGCCATTCCAGTACATAAAATATGCTTGCTCGACAAACCGACATAACAAGCACGCCTCGCTTCAAAGCTGCACAATCACAATGTAAACAAGAAATTGAAATCAATTCTATAGAACACAGTCCCATAACACTTGCATACTCAAGACACATCTGCGTCTTAACTTACTGCGGGCGGCCTAGTACGCGGGTCAGGCAAGAGTTGCACGAGGGCTACGCAGTTCAATAACATCATTGTGGCGCGAGAGAACTTTCTTCTGCAAAGACTCTAACCAGAAACAATTACGAAAGGCAGTGTTTCCTTTAACACGCATCCCCTTACCAGAGCCATACACCGCATAGTGCACACCGGGCAACTGGGCATAAATAAGGTTAGTAACTAAAAAAAGGAAGAAAAGAACATTTGCACAGTCACATTTGTATTGAGAAAACAAGCACATGGTAGCCGCTAGGAAAACTATAACTCAGAAAACTAAAGGATTAAAGATATGCAAAAAAAAAAAAAAATAAATAAAAGTGACAAAAAAAAAAGGGGGGGGGGGGGGGGGGGGTTCTAACCCACGCAGGCCGATGCCCTCCAGAAAATTTGACATATAGTGCCAAATTTTGCAAGCCAAAATGTAGCTTGAACAACCACAGTAGTGTATCAGTTCAAAGTTGAGACACTCTCTTAGTCTTTCGCAGCCCCGTGCTCACTGTTTGAAACAGGCACGGTCAGCAAGGTAGAGTTTTCCACTCCTTTCGGCCATCACAAGTTGAACGGTCAGGTGTTGCTGCTTCATCTCAAAGCTTTGGACTGCCTAAGTAGACGAACGCAGCAAGGATTTTATGCGTCCTTGAAGGAAACGCTGCTGCCTGTGCCCTTCACATGCCACGTTCCTGTCTTCTGGTGCAAAGATGAGAGAGAGAGAAAGGAGTAGTTTACAGACAGGGAGGCCGACAGAATGTGCGCTCACTGACTACGACAGCCAAGCGGGGCTGCTGCTGAAAGAAACCTAGGTGGGTCAGACAGTGTCGTCAGCTCTCCGAGGAGTCCAATTCAGCCGCTGTCGACGTCGTTGCATCGAGTGTCACAGACTCTGTGAGACTCTTGTGCTTGTCCGTGCACGAGACATGGACTGATCCGTCGCTGCGAGAAAGGAGAAGTGGGGTCGCACCGGATTTTTTCTGCCGAGGCATGGACTAGAAGAACACTGAAGAATAAACACTGAAGCCTGCATTTCGCCAGAGGAGCCTTGAGGCCATTCTCTGCTTAAAGCAAAACGTTGCGTTACAGCAGAATAGGTTATGTATTACTGCAGTATCCAAACCTCCTCACTCTCAGTAAAATGGTGAGTGTTTGCTGAAGTTATATATGATGAGTTTAATACAGTCAATGACTTGTTACATCCACGATTGATATATCGAAGTTTGGCTGTGAATAAATGATCAGCTAGAAAGTTCTTTTTGGATGCATCACTGCTTGCGTATCATTCTGCTTCCATTCACGGTAAGCACATGAACACAAGCACTTTCCTGCACACTTCTTCAGGAAAAATAAATTAACTCCAGCCCAGTGTCGTCTCTCTACAGAAGTCCACTCTGGCCCTTTATCTCGTTTGTCTATCGTGAGCCGCGCACTGCCAAATCAGGTGGAAGCCTGTTAAAGGGTGCCGTGCAGGTTAAAATATTGTTTACAACAGTGCCGCCCTGATAAAGAGCCTCAAAGAGGGCCAGGCATGGTGAATCCCTTGTGAATGCTCTAGTCGTGCGGCGTGCGAAACAAAGTATATCTATTCATGATGCTGGGCTCCCTTCCCAGCATGCATGACCAGCACTCAGGCACACAGCGGCTGGGCACCGCAATGATTTCGCTCGTGACCGACCGAAAGATTTGCGGCACAGGCGTGACTGTCAACTGTTGGCAGCCTGGCTCAAAGCAAGGCACCATATACAGGCTGCCCCATATAACTTGAGCAGAGATCTCAAGAAAGGCACCTCAAATATAAACTGATCCTGACAAAGAATGTTGGCACTAGCCTAGGCTAACTTGGGCTATGTTTTGTTTTCCCCTTACCCAATTAATTGAGTTTAATTAGTGAACCTTTTCAATACTGATCGCAGACCTACAAGCGTTATGTGTGAAACTGTACAGCAGCCTCAGAAACCATCCTGCATAGTACATTTTCCCCTGTTACGAAGATGCTTGGTTCGGTTTATGGAGTTTAATATCCCAAAGCGACTCAAGCTATTAGAGACGCTGTAGTGGAGGGCTCCGGAAATTTCCGCCACCTGGGGTTCTTAAATGTGTGGCGACAACGCACAACACACGGGCACCTTCCTTTCCGCCTCCATCGAAAAGTGGCCTCAGCGGCCGGAATTTGATCCCGCATCCTTGGGCACAGCAGTCGAGCACCCCAACCACTAAGCGACTGCGTTGGGGCATGTTACAAGAAAGCCCACAAACTATGAAAAGGAAAGCCGGAAGACACACTACTACAGTGTCTGCTTTGGGCGCCCGTCTCGGCTGCGGGAGGTAGTCAGTTCGAAACCCGCCGCCGGACACCCATTGGTAAAATGGGTACAAGCGTCCCCCGGCCCGGTGCCCGGCTCTCTCAGGGGTGTGCGTTTGGAAGAGGCTCTGCTAACCTAGCTGTGCTCTTTCGAGGGCTTAAAGTTTTGAAAAAACTAATGACCTGCAAAGGTCGGGTTGACAGAAAAAAAAGAACCACATAATTGGCTTTTGCCGCACAAGGCGGACTTATTATTGTCCGATGGCGGAACTGATCACTGCCACATCGGAGCAACTATTTGAGACATATGACCCCTTTCCTAAACATTTCACCCCAAAGAGCCGAGCACCAGACCGGGGGAAAGCTTGTACCCATTGAAAAACCGGTGGGTACCTGGCGACACCAGGGATCGAACCTGGTACCTCCCGAACACGAGGCGGATGCCCTACCACAAGGCCACGCTTCAATCTTTTTCTTTTTAACCCCGTGAAACACGGTAATTCGAACCACCTTTGCAGGCTGAATGTTGAAAACTATTTTGCCGCAGAAGGAGCGCAGCGGGGTTTGCAGAGCCTCTTCCAAGCGCACACCCCTGTGAGAGCCAGGCGCCAGGCCGGGGGACGCTTGTACCCATTCTTTACCGGTGGGTGTCCGGCGGCGGGTTTCGAATGAACCACCTCCCGCAGCCGAGATGGACACCCAAACCACTTGCACACTACTACAGTGCTACTCTCAAGTGTGTGACAGACGAACAAGGCCAGCTGTGGTGTGACTGTCGCCACGACACTGTGATAGGAAGTTATGACAACCGCAAGTACTAGAGCTTCCAGCTCATGTCATAATCATGCCTCAATGCATGCTGCTGGCCAAGCAATGCCAAAGCAATAAGGAATCTAAGACTAGGAAAAGAATACAAGAGAGCGTTCCCTTTCAAAAAGGGACTGCTCAGCCCAGAGCATTCATTTGCACCATCAAACAACAAAAGCCGGAGGCTCAGGTGCCTACAACTGGCCCTGTTGCTTACCCATGGTCTCAGTCACTGTTGCAGTCACGCCCACCATGTTTTTTTTTGTTTTTTTGTTTTTTTCATATTTTGCGGGTTTTCTTTGGAATGTAAAAAAAAGATAAGGACAATGTGAGACATACTGTGCAAAAAGAAACAACAACTTATTAAGTGCTTTTTAAAGGGACGTTATGCAACAAATCTGCAGAGGCAGTGTTGGTGAACATTTGAGTAAAATTTCAAAGCTCTGTGCGGATCCTGCAATTTCTAAGCAATTGAAAAAAAAAAAAAAAAAGCACTGGTGAACGCTTGCAACTGATCAGTAATAAACAAGGCAGTTCGTTTTTTTATTACGCTCGTCTGCACACACGTCAAAACTGCAACATGCAGCTATTTCTGAGTGCTGAGTGCTATTTTGACGACCACTCATACCGTGCTCATCGTACCTGGACCTGACCAAACCAGTGCGAGACCCATAGCAACTGTTCTGATGCTGTAGCCTTACGTGGGCACTGATTGGGACTGAATTGACAGTAAGGCACCCGTATTTCTGAATTAACAGCAGTCGAATTAAGAAGCTTTTGGCTTTTCTTACATCTAGGAAGTAGCAAGCAGGCAGAAGCTGCTATGGCCACCACACCGTTCATGATGCTGGCCTGGTTTTTCCCTTTTTCTCTATGGCTTTATCTGGTTTACCTGGTAACAACACCAGCCCTATCGGGAGGGGGGGGGGGGGGGGGGGGCGTTTTTTTAGCCACACGCCAGGCGCCAGGCCACTCAGATGAAGGAACACGTAGTTCAAATCATCTGCGTCAGAAGACTTACGGAGTAGAGGAGTTTGAATCATCTGGAAATTCAAATTAATTACTGAGGTTAGATTTAATGAGCTTTCACTGAAATCTGCTCATAACGCTTTAGTGTCTGCTTTAGTGCACGTCTGCAACTGCACTGAGTCGTGTCCAGCTACCATGGCGGAGCCCTCACTTCTGGCTTCTCGTACTATATTTTCCGTCCCTCGCGGTACTCTCACAGTTCTAGCTTTCCATATCCTTCTATGCAGCAGAGAGCAGGTAAGTTTTCAAACCATCCAGAGACCATGAAAGTGCCCACAGCGGGCTTGAATCTCACTTTGACCTTGGAGGGAATGCATGCCTCCAACTGGCATAGAATGTGAAGCGCAGCAGCTGCATAAAAAAAAAAAAAAAGACTGCAGTTGGCCTCACCTGCGGATGCTGACACTTGCCATCAGCTTCGACTCTTCTTCCAGGCTGTGCATGCAAACCTGCAAGAATGCAAGCGTCCAAACTTACAACAATGCAACAACCCAAACACCAGCACAAAGAAAGCAAAATACTCAAAGCCTACATCCATGGTCTGTGGAACCTACCACCTGCTGCACCACTCACACACAACCGAGGTTTCCCACAGCCTGGTCCATTGTCACCTAGTCTGTGACCCTTAAAGGCACATACAAATGGCCGAAGAATTCCCCGGCACCCTCCAACACGTCAAGAGACCCCTAAGAGTG
Source organism: Amblyomma maculatum (assembly GCF_055883805.1). Classification (NCBI taxonomy): domain Eukaryota; kingdom Metazoa; phylum Arthropoda; class Arachnida; order Ixodida; family Ixodidae; genus Amblyomma; species Amblyomma maculatum. Next base: position 41,310,431 of record NC_139352.1, read on the forward strand.
GGCAATGAACAGGCACCAACTTCCAAATGCTTACATCTTTGCATTTTCTGAAGACTTAAGACTTAAGACCAGCATTTCTGGAGTCACTTATGCTGGGGATACATTTTTCAAACTAGCAAGGAACTGCCGCTCTTTGATTCGGCACATTCGGAAATTAGTGAAGGCTGGGGCTTTCATCTTTTTATCTGCGGAATTTGCGCTTTTAAAAGTCCTGTTTGCACCTGGTGAATGCCGTTCTAGATAATCAGACTGGTCAAATTGAGGCAGCTGGCTTCCCTTGGATGGCATTAACTGCGGTCATTGAAACCCTCCCGCCAAAATCAAAACATGGCACTCGACGCAAGAGGTCCGAAGACCGGGGCATCACAGCCAAGCCTGAAGTTATGCCGTATGCGCACGAAATGTAACACAGCAACAAGAAGGTGGCTAACAAACGGAAGCCCCCATTGGTTTCTTTCGGGCCTGAACAAGCTGTTTAAACTTTTTCTGTACGCCCACATCCTCGTGTAGGCAAGGCTGGAAAAAGTTACTGCTGACAGCAGTCCCATTGTCTACATATATGAGCATGTATGCAACAAATTCCACAAAAGAAAACAACAACCAAAGAAAAGAATAGACTGCTCTTTCTCTTGTGTTCTCTTGCAAAGTGTCACAATGTACTTTTCACTGTCTTTGATTTAAGTTGGTGCTCTCTAAGGGAAACATGCAAATGGGCCTCCTTGGCAGTAACAGTGCCTTGATCCCAGCCCCGGAAGAAACCAGTGTCAGCTCAGAGAGTGCAACCCGCATTGATAAGGAATTCAAAGAGCGGCCAAAACCACAGCATGCCAACGCCCGCCTCAACGCCAACTCACTCTGGCCAGAAGGGTGGCATCCTGGACTGAGTCACCACCACCTTCGTACACCTCCACCATGACACTGCTCTCGCCATCCACCCTGGCCACCGCCTGCTGCCACCGTGCGGGCACAGGCGTTCCCCGGCCAAGCACCTCCGTCAGCAATCCTTCTGCACCCGTCTGCAAAGGAAGGGAGGGGGGCTGAGAGTCCAGTGGGAAGTGCTCTTACCCTCTACTGTCCACTGGCGTTGTGAACACGTGCAAAGCTGAACTCTGGACGGAGGATGGGGAGGCAAGAAGTCTCACTTTGCTGACCAAGGCAGCAATTCCGGCATGGGAAATATTTTCTCGAGACAACATGTCCACCACACTAACAGCGCCTTCTTCTCCCACCACACTCTGGGCTTTCTTCCTCGCATGGAAAGGCTGGTGTAACCCTTGAGAAATCAACGCAATTGTCCAAAGACAAGTCATTTTCCTAAAACTAGCCCTGTGCGACTAGCGACTTGCTGGTTCAAGGCGAACAGTATTTTTCTTCTATAATTTCGAGAAAAAAGGAAAGGAAAGATTAGCACAATCACAATTTTAGATATCACGCATTCTAGTAATGCACAGGAGGGTCACATTAATATTAAAAAGAAACGAAACGGTGTATTTAAGCTTTGTCGGACTCAGTGAAGTTGTGCCGACCACTTGCAAAACCGGCCAATGGAAATTGGAGAAGGTCGCACAGCTTACCTACATCCGAATCAGACATGTGCGCATGATGTGGGACCTATTTGTCAAAATTGTCACGCAGAAGTAAAGGGAGCCTCGTATCTTCCAAATGGTGCGTGCTGCTTTGCTGTTTCCGGCGCCAATGTAGACGCCCGCTAAGCACAGATCGCCGCGTTTGAGCGGCGCTCATACCTAGGAACTCTCCACAAAGTTGTAACCTTGGTTGCGTGTGTACCGCAGTCAAAAGGAATATTAAACCGAAGCCTTGATAAGCAAGTGTTCCGTAAACATTATTCGCTCGAGAAGAATGCTTCGCCATTTTGAATATCAACCATTCGGATCGAATCGGATATCAAGTGCTTCACTATTCCACCGAATATTCAAAACTGTTGAATATGTGGTCAAGTTAAAATTATCCTAGTTGTTAAATTAAAGTTAGCCCATTTAAAATATTCGCCGGCGAGACTGAGACTTCCTCCCTCTCTCCCTGCACTGATCTTCAAGAAGCACCTTCCTTGCTCTCTTCTATGGTGAAATTCTGTAAAGGTGGAATCCCGAGTTGTTTTCTGAACAGTTCGAATTATTTCCATAAAATGGACTGCTGAACACCCACTGCCGAAAGTTTCCAACATACGAATTTCTCAAAATTCAGTGGTAACAACAATTTCCTGAACTCACATTCTGCAAGGCTGAACAAGATGTTTTTCAAAATTACAACACAGTTTTTCCCTGTTTAAGCCATTATGCCACAGACACTCTCACGCTAAACAATTCAGCAGCACACTCCATGGGAACTTTTCAGTGAACCAGTTCCAACAGAAATGCGCCTGGAAAACAGAACCTTGGCGAGCAAATTCCACCCCATGTTCTCTTGTAGTGGAACGTGCCCACGCAGGTCCATGCTGCTACAGTCAAATCTCGATATATAACAAACACGCACATAACGAATGATTGAATATATCGAACTCTTCCGAAATATTTTTGTTAAACACATGTATTTTTAACTTCCCATAGCGAACGCGGTTCGGCATAAAACGGATATAACGAACTTTGCGACACCAAACACTACCTCATTTTATTAGCAGGAGGTAGGCTTCGTTGCTATACAAGTGTGTTGTGCGACGCAGCAAACGTTCAGGACTACCTCGCAGGCGCTGATAGAGCCACTCAGCAGAGGTGGCAGCTGCACGATCGAATGTTGCTTTTGCCTTTTTACGTCTTTTGCGTTTTAGTGTTAGCAGCGGTGTCGGTGGTCGTGCTGTGTGGTGCGCGGGTGTGCGTAGTGCAGTGATGGCGGTGAACGTGAAAAAAAAGAGCAGCACTGACGCTAAAGACCAAGCTCGAGATAAAATCGGGGCCTTCACGACAGTTTACAAGAGGAGACTGACACTCTTCTTGTGAAGCTAGACTTGAAGATCAGCCTGCTGGGAGCATTAAAGCAGCATGGGACCGTGTGAAAGGTGAAACGATTGCCAACTGCTTTCAGCATGCAGGCTTTGTTCCAAAAGAGGCCCGTGCATCAAGTGACGATGGGGACGATCCTGACGAAGCAGAAGCAGAGCTCCGCGAGCTCGATGAGGCCCGGAACGATTTTTCGTGTCTTGTTCGTGACATGCCCGCAACATTGACTGTAACTTTGTAGGCGGCGACGACACCGCAGCGACCACAGCTGTACTGATGAACGCTGAAATCGCTGCAGAAGATTCTGAACATCCTGCAGACGAAGCTCAGGCTGATGAGAGCATTCAGACTTCACAAGAAGCCCTTGCTGCACTGGATTTACTGTGCCACCACTGTAGTGCTATTGAGGGCAATGGGTTTGCCTTTGTTGAGTGTTTGCAAACTGTAGAACAGGGCGTGATACGAAACGCGGTCAACACAAAAAAAGCAGGCCGTGATAACGCAGTTCTTTGCGCGTAAATAAATGAACATGACCCAAGTAAGCACCCTCCGAGTTGCTGTGCCTTCTCTGATTAAATTTTGCTGTTCTTGCATGTATATTCTACGAAATTTTATGCTACGAATTATGGATATAGCAACTATTTTCAGATTTTTTTAACTGTTCGTTATAACGAGGTTTCACTGTACTACTCATGGACAGATGCAATAACCAACCCATAGCTGCAATGTGGGGGAAGCAATAGGGAGTTTTGTCTCGCTTACCTTGACGTAGATGCTGCGGGCAAGCGCTGGAACTTGGACGTGCCGTGGGACCTCGCGAACAGACTCTCTTCGGGATGACAGCAGTGCAGCCTGCGAGGGGACACCGCGCTCGGTAAGTCCACAGCGTGCAACAGCACCGCAAAATGTGCAGCAGAAGCTTTCTGTGGATGATGCCTACAGTATATGTGGCGAGATACAGTCGAACCCGGATATATTGAACCCGGATAATTCGAATTTTGATTATATCGAACTCACGGAATATCGCCTTGAAAATCCTATGTAAAAGTATAGGACAGCTGCGTCGTATATCGAACTCAATTTCACTGGTCATTCGAGCGATATATCGAACTCCGCACCACGCATTGGACAGTGCGCCTTCCCCAAAGACGATCGCATCACCCTCGGCAGTTTGCCGCGTCACATTTTCAAGCCAAGCACAGAAGGAATGAGAGGGCACAGTTCAGCAATGGCTGCTGTAGGGCAGCGCCACGTCCTTTTCCCAGAGGTGCGTGTTTCTGCGGTGATCATTTGCTGCGCGCCAGCACGTGACGTTTGCAAGCCATGTGTGTGAAAGAACAAGAGGGCGCCAATGCAGCTGTGGTGTTCGAGAGAGGGGAAAAACGCGATAGTGCGAAGCGCAAGGGTGTGCCCACTCTTCTGCCGAGCTTTATCTCTCCCCTTTCTCTCTCTTTCCCGGTCTTCGTTCGCAGCAGCACACACTACGAATGCACGGACAAGCCAGCTCAGCCCGTGGCAGACGCTTCTCCAGTGTGTGTTGTGAACGCTCAGCGCGCGGCGGCTGACGTGCGATGCGCGTCTCGCGCCGTCGTGGTGAACGTGCATAAGCTACGGCAGCTGTGGACGCTTAGAAGCGACAGATCTTTTTTTTTCTTTTTTTGCGAGAGTTTGTCCTTACTTGTGCTGAGCGTGCGGCGCAGCGTAAGCTATGGCAGCTGCGGAGGTTAAGAAGCGGCAAATTTGTTCTTTTTTTTTTTGTTTTGTTTTTTTCCAAGAGTAGTTGATTCTTGCATCTATGAATCAGCAAAAGCACGTGGTCAGCTGCGATCATGACACCGGCTTTTAGCATTGTTCGCTTCAAACGGTATTTGCAGCTACCACGTTTTCCAATGATTTTGCGGCAGTGGACTATGCCCGCCCCAAGCGCGGAGCGATAAATCGAATCAGACTTGTGCAATCAAGCCATCACGGGCACTATGCCAAGTTCGCTCCCTGCCACCGCAGGATCTATGAAAAGTATAGTCAAAAGATAAACATGCCGTGATGTTATTGCTGCGCAGCATCTTGGCGCGCTGCCAATAAATGAGCTGTGGATGCGACGGTCGAAATGGAGGGACGCGCTACCAAATGCTTGCGTAGCACAACTAGCCGCAGTCACGGATTTCGCTGATGTCTGTCCAAAGCCGCTCACTCTCTCTCTTTGTGAACTTGAAGTGGAGAAAGAGTGGATAGCGGAGAAAGATAAAAAGAGAAAGTGGCGTCGCGGAGCTGCCGCACAACTGCAGCACAAGCCACTCTCCCTCTCTCTGTCCATCCGTCTCTGCTTGAACTTGAAGAGGAAGAAGGGGAAGTGGCGACGCCCGCATAACGGCAGCATAAGTGCACCTAAGACAGTGAGAGAGGGGCGTGTCAGTTGCGGACATGGTGGTCATCACTGGGCAGTGTTGCACAAGCGTGTGTTACTTCGGAGTAAGCAGTCGTGTGTCACTCGCGCGTCCCCAACTTTGACACCTCTCCTCTCACATCAGTCACTCCTCAGCCTTCACGGATGGCAAACATGCATATCGGTGCTCCCTGGACCTCGGCTCCGAACTGCTCGCAGCGCCATGCAGCAGCTTGTGCTTACCTCCGCGCCTAAGCAGTGCTACACATCTACTTTGCTTTTGATTAACTATGCAAATCGGCCATAATTTTTGTTTTCAAATTCTTGGGGGCAAAAGTGGGGAGTGGGTTCATTACGCAAAAGGGTTGAATATGCAAAAAACACAGTATCATTTTTCACGAATTGCGAGTGGCGTCTCAAGCCGATTTCAGTATATCGAACTATTTTGCGACCCCCTTCGAGTTCGATATATCCGGGTTCAACTGTATACCTAACTAAGGCCATCTTGTGGCAAGAGAGAGCAAGTCGCTTCAGCTTCCAGGGAGGCGATGACAAGACACCGCCCCCTTTAAGATTAGTCACAGAAGGATTCTTGGGCTTCGTCTCATTTGAAAATCTGCAAATGGCAGGCTCAGCGGCTTTTACCATCAATGTGATTCTCCCCCTTCCGCACTGCAAGGTCATTCCCCCAAGCATAACACAAAAACACAGCACAAAGAAACAGGATGTACTGAAATGAAAGCTAAACTTCTGTAATTTCAATTTTCGGAGACTTCGAATGCTATTACTTGGTCTATTCATGCTCCACTGAAGTCTGAGAAAAAATAAAAAAGAAGAGAAAAAGCCTATAATTTGAACACGCTCGAATCGGTTTTGCCACCTATAATTTAAATTGCATGCTGTTGAGCCTGGCACACAATCTATGCAGCAAGGCAGCCCCACTTGTGAGCTGCGAAGGCGGCAAGAATGCAAAGAGAGGGTGGATTTAATGAAGGAGAGAGAGAGAGATCTCTATCTGAAGCTTCCCCGATACCACCATCCACAGCCACCCACGCCGCATCGAGTGGTAGCGCTACAGCAAATTGGGCATGTCTTCGTGCTCTTGAAAATGAAATGCTCGTGCTGAGAGACAGAGAGAGAGAAAAGAGGGATGTGGCCCACCTGCATGGCCGCCCCGAGGGCGATGACCTCGTCTGGGCTGTGGCTGTCCAGCATCTGTGAGGAAGGGAAGCGGGAGGCCAGCAGGCCCCGCACCCGCCGCACCTTGGTCGACCCTCCACACACAACGACCTGCACGCGCGAGGGCGGCTTTACACTCGAGAGTCCACTCAAGGCCAGCTGACAGACGCGAAGCAATATCGGGTCCATTCTACATTTCTTCCAGATGTACAAACGACGCTGCTAGGAGTAGCTGGGCAAAAAGCTGCCCAACCACGGCTCGACTCCGCCAAGGCACCACTGTCACACCTCCAGTAATGACAGCCAGTGTAGCTTAGGGCTAATCACAAATTACGACGTGCTAATAAAATGCCTACCTCTGAATCTGCATGGCTTTTCTTGGCTTTCTGCGGTTGTGGTTGATTTGAACTGGCCTATCTTGTTTGAAATGTCACGCAATGTATGCTGCTTAGGCTGGTAGCTTCTAAGGTGGCTTCCAAGCTCTAGTGCTAACGCATTAAAATAAAGTAAACCTAGGACAATACATTACACCAAGTATGCACAATTTTCAAAAACAACAGTATACAGTGTGTGCACAACACTGCAAGAACAAACTAATGATGAGCCCAAGCATGAACAAGACTTGCATAATAGAACAGTTCAAACCACGAACAACGAGAGCAAATAAGCAACATAATGTAAAAACAAAACAAAATGGATTAAAAAAAAAAAATTAGATGATGGCATAAGATCTGCGACTGATAACAGGCATGACTGCACTAATCCTAAGAGGCAGACCATTAATTTAATTGCCTCGATGCAAGACATCAACTAGGAAAGAAAATACAAAAGATGCAAACATAATAAAAGGACCAAGTCAAATAAAAAAAAAAAGACACTATTTGGGCTTTTTAAATTCAAAACTAAGCGAGTTTTATGCTTGATTATTATACAGATAGCAAGGCATCCTCAAGAGTGCAATTTGCTGTAGCCAATACCGCAATGAGCTCGTGACCGAGAGGTTTGCATCCACCAGATCCCAGCAATTGTTTCTGCAATACGGACAGTTGTCTGCTACCTACATTTTGCCATTTCTTAGTGAAATTTTACCTGAGCAGCATTTCTTTGCAAAAAAACAAAAAGTCAATGAGTCAGTAGAAGTGGGTCAAATATTTAGGAGAAATCCCCAAGGTGGAGTAGATTTCTAATAAGGGAGTAATTACTCATTGGCATCCACCCGAGCACAGCCGTACGGCTACAAAGGAAAGCTCTTTCTCAGAAACTTCTAGTTAAAGAAAAATTCGTCGTGATCCGGGGATCGAACCCGGCACCACCGCCTTTCCGGGGCAGTCGCTCTACCGACTGAGCTAACCAGGAGGGCTAGCAGATCAGATGGGAGGGCGAGAGCGAATTGATCTATAACTCGAAGTAGGAATAGTGTTGGTCAAATATTTAGGGGAAATCCCCAAGGTGGAGTAGATTTCTAATAAGGAAGTAATTACTCATTGGCATCCACCCGAGCGCAGCCATACGGCTACAAAGGAAAGCTAACAGCTTTCTCAGAAACTTCGTAGTTAAAGAAAAATTCGTCCTGATCCGGGGATCGAACCCGGCACCACCGCCTTTCCGGAGCAGTCGCTCTACCGACTGAGCTAACCAGGAGGGCTAGCAGATCAGATGGTAGGGCGAGAGCGAATTGATCTATAACTCGAAGTGGGAATAGTGTTGGTCAAATATTTAGGGGAAATCCCCAAGGTGGAGTGGATTTTTAATAAGGGAGTAATTACTCCTTGGCATCCACCCGAGCGCAGCCATACGGCTACAAAGCTTTCCTCCGTAGCCGTATGGCTGCGCTCGGGTGGATGCCAATGAGTAATTACTCCCTTATTAGTCTGTAGAAGCATTCCAGGAACTTTTGAGTAGTGTCATATCCACAGTTGCAGAGTGAGCAGACAAGGCTTGCTCACCAAGCCTGATATTCGCACGAAATCCCTCGTCCCACCATTTCCAAGTAACATTTTCTAGAGTGAAGTTGATCGTGGACTTGGCTAGAGAATAAAAGGCATGCCCGAGGGTATCTTTCGATGTGTTGTTTATTTTATGATAGATCGGGCTTCAGTACCTGTGCTAAATTTTCTCACCTTATAGATATAGAAAGCTGATGAGTTGCAGTTTTTGGACATCAGGCCACTTCTTACGTCCCTACTATATCGGCTGAAAATTTTGCCCTCAGTGAAGAAGAAAAAAAAAAATCCTTCCAGAATCGACCATCGTGGATTTGCTGCTAAATATGTGTCTTGTGGCTAGCTTGCTTTTAGAAAATGCCCCCTTTCCTTCACTTTCACAAAAACTATCTAACGATTTACTGCTGTTTAATTCACACAGCTGGCCATGGCTATGAATGCGTCCCCTTGAGCTGTTGCCAGCACCAGCATGATATGACAGACCTCCTTTCTGGTTTGCTTGTACAGCGACTTGGAATAGAGGCACAAACGGGGAACAAGCATGGATGACCGACAAGACTGGCCTGCAATGCTCCGTCGATCACTCTTCCGGAAAAAAATGAGGCCCGACTGCTCACCTTTTGGATATCGGAGGCTTCTAGGCCCGCCTGACGCAGAGCTTCATCGATGGGTTCGGCACAGCGGGAGAGCAGGGGACCCAGGAGGGACTCGAAGCGCGCCCTGTCCACCACAGACAGACAAGGTATCGTACAGTCAACCATAGATCTTGGGTTACGCAACCACTACAGTAATTTCAAGCTAGCAGTAGTCAATCAAGCAAGGAAAGTTTCTAAGCCAGGCAACATAAATGGGAGCCCTAAACGTTTTCATCACTTCAAGTCTGGTAATCATTGAAATATTTGTGGTTAAAATACAGACATCTTCCTGGACCAGGGATCTTCTGTGCCACAGCTGGAAAATGAAAGATACGCTCAGCTGCAGTTGTGCAATCCCTATCAAAATATTCATGTAATCGCTGCAAGGACATTTTTCCCTTGCTATGTTTGCTTACCACTGTGCAACGACTCAGAAATGTCTTTCTTTACATCATAAAAGGCTTGCAAATTAACAGCTAATGAGTATCCCCCCTATGCACCTTGCCAAAACAAGCGCATTGTGAATGTAGAGACTGGCTGGTACAAGCACCAGACGGAACCCATGGCACATTTTGCTGGAGTTCTAATGCTCTACATTATTTATTTACTTATTCATCAAAGAATCCACAGCGCCAAAGCATTACAGTAGGGTGGAGAGTAGGGGTATATTCAAAAATACATCAACTACATAACAATATTACACCTCTGCTCCCAGGCAGGACAGAAAGTAAAGAGAGAAAAAAAAAAAAAGGAAGTGAAGCGTTTGAACATGCAAATTTAAAGCACTAAAAATAAAAGCGTCATTTGATGCAGTACACATGACTTCACCTGGCAGCCTACTCCATTACCTAATGATTTTAGGAAAGTAACACTTTAAACAATTCAGTTTTAGCTAATGCTGTACTGGCTTGTACTGCAGTATAAATTTGAGGCAATAATAACGTGGATATTTCCGTAATAGCATAATATTACGAAGCAAGGTCCGTGAAATTTCTGCAGGAACAGCATTCTTTTGCACAAGGAACTGTTGCGTTTTGACGGCTCTGCAGCTTTGGCTGTGTAGCTACAAAATAGCTGTCTGCAGCATGGAAGCCAGTGACACTCACCTGCTCAGGTTGAGGCTCAGGTCCATGCCCTCGTAGACAGACTCGGCGAAGCACTGGGCCGTCTCCAAGGTGGCCAGCACGTGTTTGGCAGTCTCGGCTGCCGTCCACAGCCGTGCCAGCGCTCGCCGACTCTCCCGCAGGTCAGCCCCACGGCTCTGGCTGCAGACACACTGGGTGTTCACTCACAACAACACTGAGCACAAAGTTTGCAAAAATGGCATACCCTCGGTTGGCATTCACCGCAGAAAAGTACCATGCTAGCAAAGGTACTCGTCTGACTACCAAATTGACAAGCACGCTTATCAACTGACCAAAAAACGTCACACTGCCAACCACGGTAGTAGAGCCCCTCCATAGTAAGGTCACTCGGACCAGCAATAATCTTTACTATATCAGATGCTGTTGATGAGATGGTGATTGAATGGTCACTTACTAAACACATAATAAAGAAATATCTTCCATCCTTTTGATGTTTGTTCTACATCCCCCCCCCCCCCCCCCCACCTTCCTCCCACCCAATGAGTCCCTAGAGTGTGCAAGCTTGAATTAGATCAATTCGGGACATATGTTAGTCGCTGACCCTTTTCCCAACCTAGACCAGAGCAAAATCCGGTGAGAACATGGCGACAACTGCCACCTCCAGAATGCATTTGCTGCAACACTTTCATGAAGTGTGCAAAGAGTCCCACACAGAGATGCGGCAAGCTCCAAGCACAACAGGTGGTCCTGAAGGCGACGTTAGGACATGTGCCGCTGGCATAGGTGTGCAGCACTGTTGCACAAGTTGGCAAACACAGAATACTGCTGCCCTTTCGCAAGTGATTTCCAAACGGATGCAGTGACTTCCAAATGAACAATACTATCCCACATCTGAGAACGCCCATATGGCTGTCCGAGGCTGCAGCCAACAATGCAGCAACAAACACTAACCAAACTCCATAGTGGGTCTCTCAAGGGCCTCGCCATTCCTTCTCTTCCTTACCGCTTGAATTCCTGGGCGCAGTGGTCGACCACGGCAGCTGTGAAGTCTCGACCACCCAGGGCAGGCTGGGCAATGGCATGGGCTACCAAGCGGTATGCTCCATTGCACACCGCCACCACGCTGGCACTCGCCGTGCGACCGCCCAGTCGGTAGAGCAGGTACCGGCTGTTGAAACAAATGAAAGTTCCAAACTATCAAAACTCCGCACACTCAGCTGCTACTCTGCACTACGGAAATTTGAATAAATGCAACAAAATTCATGGTCTGCAGGCATTTCAGCAAGCTTGGTGAAAGGACACCTTGGCTGAAGGAAACAAAGCTACGTGCCCCTTCTGAGCTTATGCAATCTGCACCATCATGACAACAATCAATGATGTATTTTAATGGTAGAATACCAGCTCTGCCCAAAAAGCACAGTGGCGTAATGTGTGTCACTCCATACAAGGTGGGGTTCAAGAACTATTTTCCAAGTACTGCACCCCAGAGAAGCCTACATCACTAGGATAAGCAAAGGCTTGGTACAGTAAAAGCTCGTTAATTCGAACTTCACGGGACCGGGAAAAAAGTTCGAATTATTCAATGTTCGAATTACCGAATGGTCTCTAAAAAACTGACAAGAACCATTTGTATTACAGTAAATGTACCGTATTTAGTCGCGTAACAAACTAGCTCGCATAATGAACCCAGCCAGCCCCGATTTGTTCCTACGAATCTGAAAAAAAAAATAAAAAAATAAAAGCATCAATTTTTAGGGCGTCTCTCCGATTCGCGCCTTCGATTCGCGCCTTCGCGCCGTCACGGTCCACAACACATTTCTTGGCAGTGAGCCAAGATGCTGCGCAGCGATATCGGCATGTTTAACTTTTGACTTTAGCTCCAGCAGGGGGGAGGGGGCAGGAAGTGAACTGGGCAAAGTGCCAGCGCTTGTCCGGTTGTGCAAGCCTCGTTTTCAGTATGTTCGCTTTATTATGCTATGAGCGACTGGGGCAGGTGCCACTACTGCCACTCCAATCATGGGAACGCGCGATAGCAGCAAGCGGGTTTTGAAGCGAATGTTGCTAAAAGCCGGTGTCATGATCGCAACTGACTCGCGTGCTTCCGTTGACAACTGATGGGTGGAAGGATAGATGGCTATCGCAAAAAAAAAGAAAAATAGTGACCGTCCGAGATCACAGCCTTTCATGGGCGTTGGCTGGGACCGCGCTGACAGAACTTATCCCTATTTCCAAATTAACAGGGTTGGAATTAACGAGTATTAACGGAGGTTGCGCAGGAGAGAGAGCAGGCAGCCGCAGGCCGCGGCCATGCACCGATCTTGCCGCGGCCACCGTCCCCTCCCTCCAACGCCACCGGTCGCCGCGCCGGTCATGGCGCCATTACCCACTCTTCCATGGTTTTACCTGGTTCCATCTTCTGTCCCCGTTTTGGACGTGCACAGCCTCTAATTATGCCTTCCAATCGCGGAGGTGTTCCTATACTTTTTTTTTTTTTTGCCGCGGGATGTGCGCCAAGCCGCCCAGACGCGGCGGCGCGTAGTTCGAATTATTCGTAGCGGAACCGACTCGCGTTCAAATTAACGGACTTTTTTATACACAGATCTCTATGGAGCTTGGCCGGACCAAGTACTGTAGTTCGAATTATCCGGGTTCGAATTAATAAGCTTTCACTGTAGCCACTAGAAAGCCGGTGGGTAGGTACCTAGTGGCATTAGGGATAAAAACTTGCAACTACCCCATTGTTCTGGAAGTTAACAATACAGAACATAGGGACAGGGACCGGAGGCAAGCACCGGCTTTCAATACCTTGTTCACATACAGATTAATAGCCAGCAAGTAGCTGTTAGCTTCTGTATAGATAATCAAAAAGCCCAAGCTACTATACTGCTACTATTCTATAACTACTATTCTGTACAGATAATTAAATGCCCAAGCTACCTGCCATCACCAGCCAGAGGCATGCTTATGACTTGTGTCATGGATGCCGCCACTGCTGCCACTTTGTGCTAACGGGACACAAGATCTTTTGCATTAATAAACAATGTCCTGTGGACAGAAAGTTAGGAAGACTAAAATACTTTCTAAAATCAAGGACTTGGTTGTCTCCCCTGGTGGGAACTGCAGGAAACTCACCAGACTTCTGGTGACGGTGGCGACCCCATGTGGTAGGCCAGGGCAGCAGCAGTCGGCTCATTGATGAGCCGCAACACCTGGAAGCCCGCCTTGGTGGCCGCTTCCCTGCATGAGCAATGGGCACCATATGAGGTTCTTTTCAATCCTGCTGTTTCTAGAGGACAGGTTGTACAACGCTGAAGTGTCTCAAGGCTCCCCAGGCACACAGGTTGAGGCGTTAAACCCCTTGGAAGAAAGGCTGACAACACGCCAGTCACACGAAAAAGGAAACTCTACTCCATAGCGAAAAAAAGAGCACCGCCAAGGCCAGAGTGTGAAATAAAACAGCTGTTGTTCCGCACCTGCATACGTTCTCCGAGAGGCAGGCGAAGAGTAAAAGCACGCAACTACTCTAGCAAGGGCTGTCACCTTGTAGAGGATTCTGGCAAATTGCAAATTGCAATTGCAACTTACTTCCAACGAACGGTAATCACTACAATGACATGTATTTGTGCGATCACAAGGTCACGTCTCAAAAGCAATAGACCTTATATAGATACAAAACCCAAGTACTAGCCAGCTATACGAACGTGCCTGCGTAGTCTATGGGGTAGCAAATCCCGGGTTCAAATCCCCTCTCCAAGTAACTACCCTAGTGCCAACTGGGCCTCTTCATGCGGTATTGTGACGTCACAAAACCCAACCAATCCCTGCTCGGCGATGTCACCTACCACCTAGTACCTGCCACAGGCGTCAGCGATTCTTTTTTGTTTTTTTTTTGCACACAACACTGACAACTACCATGTCTACTTGACTGCGCGGTGCCTTTCATTGTAATGAGCCCTCGCTTTTCAAGGTTAAAGACGAACCTTCTTGTCATATGAAACAACCAGATTTTACCTTTACAAGTAAAGTGTGCAACCACCGCAGTCAGCTTCGCAAAGTTTCATGAAGCTTTGCAATCAAGCAGTGCTGGAGTTTTGCCTCAATCTGCATTATGTCCTTCTGCCTTGCTAAATGCATCCGCCAATCATGCACACAAGTTTTAGGAACACAAAACTCACGTGAGACCACCTGACTGACATTTGCTTCCGCACCTAAGATCGCGTGATGTCATTAAAGCATTAGTTTTTCGAAGTTGATTTCTCAGTTTTTAGTTCTTGTGGGTGCCCACAGCACCAAATTCTGGCATCGCACTATGACGCTATACTACAGTACCATTATGGAGTGTATCTTTTCATGCAAGCTTCCGCAAGCAAGAAGAGCCTTCCTGGAGCACCCAAACTTTCACCAGACATAGCAAGCATACACGACTGATCCACAGAATACTGGAGGTCCACTACTCTCAAGTCATTCTTTGACAGTTCCTGCGGCAGTTATTGGGCTTATTTGGATCAGCACAAAGGGGCTGTGGCAGCCCAATACTCACGCCACAAGTCTCCTCTGCGCCTCGCCAAACTCCGGTGGCACTGTCAGTACAGCTGGGTACTCTTCACTTCCCTGGCTCTCGGCTACCTCTAAGAAAGGCAGGGACAACATCAGGTGCCATGTTCTTCGTTACGAGCCCTTAGAAACAGACTCTCATCTTTCTCTCAGGCAGAGAAGCAACTGCATAAAGACAAGCTGTGAAACATATCCTGTATCTAGAGCTCAGCCAGCGTCTTTCTGAAGATCTGACACTCTAGAATGGCTATTTGCCCACTCAAAATCATACAGCTAACAGCACCGAGTGACTCGACTGACGCATTCTTTATAGCAATTCCTGGGACTACAGAACTGTGGCATTGAGTACATCATTGCTTTCAGAAGCTGAATCCCCTGCGAAGCCCAGGCAGAATGCAATGACCCCCTAACCCATAAAATTGGACTGCTTGCCAACCAGTGAGCATCTTCTTACAACCCCCCGAAGTCAAGCGACCACATTTTGTGCTGATGAACTCCTCTTTGGCAAAATGATGCTGGCCTCTACCAAACATGAAACAGCCTTGGAATCTGCCTCTATAGTGATATTGAATTCAGACTGGAGCAGTGCAATGTGACAACTCTAAATGATACTACTACTCCCAGTGGTATGGCAACACACCTTTATTTATTTATTTTTTTTTCATAATATCCGAACTCCTTGTTTGCACTTTTTCCTGACACACAATATACTCTAGGTTTTATGCTTTCTCAACACATGTAAAACTTATGTCGCCATGCTGTCATTGTTACTCAACTTCTTTTTTTTCTTCTCATCAATTCATCTCATTAAAGGCAGTGGCGGGTACTTTCACCATAAGCAGTAAAAAAAAAAAAAAAAAAAACAGAGAGAGAGAGAGGGAGAGAAGGCAGCATTACAAGCTCACCGAACATCTTGCGGAAGAGGTAGAGCAGGACATCACTGCGCGAGTGGCGTGTGCCACGCTTATCATCCGCGGAACACACTTCATAGAGGACCTGGTCTCCCTCAGCTACAACCTGCAAAGACCAAAAAGAAGAATGAGAGGACACATACATACTAGGAATCAAATGGGCTCCTTGCCTCATTAAGTCTCAACTTCACTAACGACACATAATAAACTTTTTGTGCAACTTCTCATCCTAGAGCAAACAATATCTACTATTTTTACAAGATTGTATACTAGTATCAAGGTGAACAATTGCCAGCTGTGCTTGCCACACCTTGTGTCCTGTCTAATTTTAACTTACTCTAATGCAGACATTTGGACACTGGCCCTTTTAAGCTGACCGGTTTGTGGGAAGAGCACAGACAAGTGTTCGTGGTTTATCGGGTGTAACGTCCTGAAGTGAGTGCACTATGAGCGACACCATAGTGGAGGGCTCAAGATAGTTAGTGCCACCTGAAAGAATGAGCGCTCTGACCTTGCAGGGGCTGTCGCTGGCCAGCTGTTGCACCTCGTCAGGAGAGGTGGCCGTGAGGAGGCTCTTGAGGTGGCAGATGGTTCCACCAGGGTTGCGCGCCATCTCGCTCTTAGCCGCCAGGCCCACTGACTGGAAAAGAAGGAAAAAGTGCCCAAACAAGCCAGACGCCGATGCAGACCAGTTCAGGAGATGAGAAACATGCCGAGAGCAATTTCAGGCACGCCTAAGTAATTCGCGGTCCTTCAAAAAAATTCCGAGAGCACTGTAGAATCTGCATTGGAGAATTGTGTAAGCCGGAGCGTTGCTGCTGCACACGGCATATCGTGCACCCCTTGTAACGATTTTACACTGCAAAAATTATGATAGCTGCGTCGTTGACGACATGGTATAGCAAGAGGTGCAGGCCTAACATTGGACTAAACTAGGTCACTGCGACATCGCCATTGCTAAGGGCACACCATGGCAACATGCGGTTGCTAGGGCGGCACCGGCAGTGGTCACCATGGCAACGTCGCCAAGGTGACATCACCACATACCCATCTATGTTTTTTCTCACCCTCTCGCCCTCTTTTGCCCTAGTTACATTTTATATTAATTAGTGACACTCATTAATCCCTTTTTGATTGACTTCGACCCTTTATTAGCATTTTTTCACACTCTGACGTCGAAACACATGTCATTTGGTGGTGTAATTTGGACGTCGACATTAGCTCGCTCAGCTATTTCGATGTCTGATTTACTTTTTTCACTGTAATGAATTAACTAGTAAAGGGAGCCCCTAAAGCAACTGCAGGTGCACCTACATTCACTGTTCGTCGAAGGATGACAACGATGCAGGCTCGATGTATATATTTTTCCCCCGAGTCGAGTGTAAAACAATCTCATCACACTGTACGGTCACACATGCAGTTCCCAAATGGCGAAGAGGATCGTGGGTGGGGGAAAGCTCCATCATGTTTCTAAGTTCCAAAGAGGTGTTTCTTCCATGAAACCCCCTACACATACTGGACAGCTGAAGAAAGAAGCAAAGTGCTCTCATTCAGGTTAAGTATGTGAAACATACCATGCATACATAGAAACAGAAACTCCCAGTTCCAATGGCAGTATAGTGCAAGATCCCATGTTGCAGCGCAGCACCCGAGGGCAACAGTAACTTAGCAAAATTACAAAGGGAAAAGAACTAGCTCCTGGACCATTCTTTGCATACACATGTCCGCAGGAAAGAATGAATGAACGAATGAGTTGCATAACATGTTTTATGTTGTCACAACATATCTACCCAATCTTCCCAGTGTCCTCAACTAAGAAAGTGCTCAAGTAATTCCCCATATATTTCTACCAAGAACCACTCATGGTGTCAGTTCCATTTCTTGCTGATAAATGCAATAACTCTATTTGAAGCAGACAAACTTAGCACGCTGCAAGAGACACGATCATATTCAGCAACGTCTGTGAAATAGAAACTCCATCCCAGAATTTCCAGCTGGCATTCCTCTGACCAGGCTTGCAAAGGTAAAAAAACATGCTTATCAGAATGGAGAGAACATTGACCAACCTTCTCTCCATTTGAGAATGCGATGACAGCAGGAGTGACCCGGTCACCGGAGTCATTGGTGACCGCCTCAGTGTTTCCATCCTGTGGAAGAACAGAGAGCAGACGAGCGGTTAGAGAAGAGATACACTGGTAGGAGCCCGGTCTCAACTCCTGCTAAACTGCTATTAACACTTACAAGCTTGGAGACACAGACATATCCATTACCAGTGTACTGGACAAACCAATGTGAATGAAACCTGCGCAGCTTTACACATAAAACAATTAAAAAAGCTTAGACTGTCTCAAAAGCATCACGGCTCCTATCGTGAACACCAAGTCCAACACGCACACATCCCTGTAATCTTACTAACCAGTGGAGGCTCAGAGCTTGCACTGCCCAGCAATGTAGTCCAGCTGTTAATCTTGACAAAATTTGCATGTACAGGCCATAAGAAACACCCGAACGGGCTTAAGAACAAAAGTGCCGAAGGGAAGTGCCACTTTTAAGCGTTAGCTGTCAGAAGCCATTTTCAAAAGAAATGATTGTGTGCCACCCGGCGTTGTGAACGCAGTTTCATAAAGGTCATTCCAATAAGTTGTTTCTTACAAGGTCCAGAGAACAATGGACTGTCTCCAGTGACAGAACAAACTATAGACATCAGACCTTATACTTTTCTATGTTCACTATTTTAAACAAATACAACCATGCAACATAAATGTACATTACCTGTGCCTGAGAGTTTCAAATGTATTTTCTATAGGAAAAAAATGCATAAGTGTACAACTGCAAATCTTTTTTCTCCTTAATGCAAGTGCAAGAAAAATTCCAAGTCATTTGTTAGAGTTTCTGCAGCGTGTGCATTGATTACATGCTTCACTCTGTGCCTGTGTGGAGTAAGTAGTCTTCATATGCTATGCCTATGTGCAGGGCTTCAGGTGCTGTTTTTTAACTTTTCATCTAGAGTCCTTTGCCCTTGTACCAGAAAGAGAATAATGACTGCATCATTATCAACATTTGCCTTAATGACATAACTAGGCATTTTTAACAGGAGTTCGGCCATAGCTTCCAGATGCAATTGTTGTATACTTTCCTCTTGAGCTAAGCAGTAAGATAGTCATAATCTGCAAGGACTTGCCAAATGCACTCCATCTCAATTTTATTCTTCGTCTCCGTGTTATTTTCCTTTCATGGTCCAATTATGCGGTTACTACATGTCCTAGGTAGATATATTCGACTATTACTTCCAGTGCTCCGCTACCTAACGTAAACTGCTTTTCCTTCCCGAGACTGTTGAACATTATCTTAGTTTTCTGCGTATTAATTTTGATGCTTAACTTTCTGCTTTTCCTGTCTAAGCCATCGATCACAATGCACAATTCGTCCCTCGAGCTACTTAGCAAGGCAATAAAGATAGATCAACCTTATAACAGCAAGCACTGAGTCAGTCACGCGCCCGTGACAGAGCCAGCTACTAAGTGCGGTTACAGAAAAGGTAGCCTTCAAAAACAAAACTATGTAAGCTAATATGAACCTTTGCAGTGCAGACTCTTTGGGCACTGCCATACTGTTCACTGGACTGTTGTGTGCACCTCGCACTAGCATTGTGGACACTGCAGTGAAACCGGTTTCCGACAGTCCGGAGAGGAGGAATTTCGACAACTCCCTTGCCCGATGTAAAGGTCTATAGCAAAACAGTGCAGTTATTCTCATGTGAATACTAAAATTTGAGTAATGCTCCAATGGACCATGCCAAGATATCTCATCAGAGAAGCAAAAGAAACCAAAATGGCATTAATCAGAGAGCAGTTCCGATAGACTACCACTCGACAGCGCAGAAAGCTATGGCAGAATGTCCCTTAGGTCACTTATAATTTACGTCTGAAAATATGACTTCCTATACTAGGTTTTACTGGCTTCCTCATAGATTTCTTGATGACGGTGCCCCCTTAGTCTTTGCAGAACAAAATATTCAGTGTGATAGTCACTGTTCGCATCAGAAAATGAAAAAGAAAAACAAAACAAAACAAACAAACATGACCGGAAAGCCAAGCCGAATGTATTTACTTTATTTATTCTGCTGTTCCCCGTCTTGAATGTGTCCATTTTTCTGATTTTTATTTTATCAGTTTGATACTTGCATAGCGTAAGTCTTCTGAGAGGCAGACCTCCATTAAACTAAAGCACTTCATAAGGAGATATAAGCAAGGCAAGACTGGGGGATAAAGCAGGCAGCATCCAACTGGCTACCCAACTGGTGAAGCGAGGCAAAGGGTGCGAGAGAGAAGAGGAAGAAAGTTTAGCTCACATATAGTGGATACACACTGTCCTGTAGCCCGTAACAACACAGTTTCACACTCAAGCATAATGCTCAGGCTTCTGTGCCTTGATGGCCTTCCGAGCAGACAAAGGCTGGAGTAAAGGCTTTAGAATGTTTCTCTTCGTTAGGAGACAAGAATCCAAGCGGCAGAGCGTTCCCTCCACATTGTAATGTTGTTGGTGCTCAGTTAGCTACCCCATGCTATGCCGTCACACTGCTCTATATCCAAGACCCTCTGCTGAAATGAAAAAAGAAAAAAAAAAAAAAAACCATCAAAAATTACAACTTTGTGTATCGGAGCGCACCTTCACGTGCATTTTGAGTAATCCCCCGATAAGTTCACGCGGCCATCATACTGGTCCAACAGCGGGCAGACCCCGCATCACACTGAATGCCCATAAATAATGAATGACCCTTCAGGTATGCGGCTACCAATCAGTATCAGTTAAAATGCTCACAAGTGACACTGGAACGATAAACAACAAATAGCTTGAAACAGAAAGGCGAGCAATAGGTCTTATTCTTACAAAGCTAGACCGGCGTACCTTTTCGAAACCCCCGCCTACGAAATACAATGATCGAAAGGATTAGATGCGGACAAGCACACTCGGACATTTGCGATAAAGATGATGATAACGACCATCACATGCAGAAAGATTACATGCCCAGGACAATCTGTTGGAGGAGCAAGTAACATGGAGCAACGCAAAATCTAACACAATCGCAATAGCGCCTGATGACTTTTGTATCATGACAACAATTGCTCATTGGGCCAATGAGCTTTCTTTGAGAAAACTTTGCTAAGAGCGCAGCGCTCTCAACGCGCGGGTTTAGCATGCGGCAGTTTCGCAACAAGGCGAAATCGGGCAAGTGTCATACAGCACAATCAGATAACAAACGGGCGATATCGTCGTAGCAACACTGCGACAGACGCGCGGCTGAAAGGACGGAAGACAGCTAGCTTGAGGGCCCAAAGACTGACAGCCTTTGCCGACACATCGAGAACGCGCGCACTTTCGGCCGCCCCGCAAGACACAGCGGAGGCGCGCAACGTGCACGCAATCGGCGCCGGTCATTGTAGGCCGCTCACCTTGTGGCCAGCCCTTTTCAGCCACTCAAATTGACGCTTGGCCGAGGCCCGAACGTTTCGGTGTGTTATCACGACTGCGGTTCATGTACTTACCTTGTGAATCGCTAGGCAAAGATTGGTGTTGCCAAAGTAGAGCCCGAACGAGGCCGCCATGCTTGCGATTCAAAGTGCCGCTCGGCGCGGCGCCCTACGGCTCCCTTAGGTAACATGCAAGCAACATTTCGTATGAACTCTATGATTTCCTAAAATCAAATTTGTCAGTTTAAATACCTAAAGCATTGAAATATACCACATGTACTAATTGATTTTATCCAACGGGTAATAATTTAGTTTTTGAGGACGGTTACTATGGGCGGTTATTTTACTTTTCTTGTATAAAACCACTATTTATGGCCACCGTTTAATTATGTTTCTTTAAGTAAAAGTAATACTGTTTTAATTTTGCAGTTTTATTGGACTTGTCTGTGGTCACATCTAAGTACTAGTGGTAGTATTTAATGGATACCGGTGATAACTAGTAAGTGACGTTTATTGCAAAGTTTTACGTCACATGAATCCTTGAAACGGACCAATGGCGCGAAGCCAGATGTCCATACCGGCTCGCCGTAGGTGGCGCCTTCGAATTTCACCGGAGACGTGTCGAATTTTCATTCAAAGCGCCTCAGAGAAGTTTTGTTTCTGACCCCTTGTCTCTTCCAGCGCGTGTTAGACACGTCGCTTTTGCGGTTTGTTAAATACTTGCACAATCGCGTCGTCGACTAGTGCTCGTCGTCGACCCACGTCGTCTCGTAATCGTCTTTGAGCCGCCGGACCTCGAAGTGGTGGTCGGGGGAGGCAAGTTCCGAGAAAATGCGATCGACCATCGACATGAACGTGCTGTTGCTGACCCTGTCGGTGTGCCTGCAAGCGTCGTTTCTTGCGGTGTCCGGGAAGTCGTTGAAGGAAGGCGAATGCGAGGGTAAGTGCTGGTCAATGCCCAGCGAGCTGGCATTCCTGTGCTAATGGCTCGATTCGCCACCCACTGGACGGAGCAGTTCTAGAAAACTGTGCTTTTGCTCCCTTTCGGCGAATCCTAGCCAGTGGTTGTCAGTGTGTGTCGTGTCATGAGACACACGTAAGATGATTTCATGTGGGCAGGTCGGTGTGCGGCGACTATTCCGGGAGCACTGACCACGTAGTCACGAGTGACGTGCGGTCCGCTAGCGCTCTGGCTTTCGCGACAGCACACGTTTACCCGGTCATTGATCATCGCCAAATGTGATGCAGATTGCGGCTGGCTGGACGTCACTACAGCCAGTTCGTTAACTGGATGGCTGACGTTTCTGGAGTAGTCGCTAAGCCACAACGTGTGCATCCAATTGATATATGGGAAGTCTTGTCGGATGAGATTGAGGAGGGTGCTAAGATCCGGAGGCGTACGTATCCTCAAGCTTCCTTTTTTAAGTTTAGTTTTCCGCCAGTGCATTACGATTACTTTTCATGCTGTGGCGGCGAATGACCCCAACATAACTATAATGCCACATGGGCAGCCTCTTGCTTACCGATATCATTGATTACATGGTCGCTTGTGGTGTTGTCTTCGAGTCCGAGTACCATTTAATTAGCTTTATAATACGCGAGTGCTTTTTGTACCGTGGTAGTTTTGCTTTTATCCCGAAGTCTAGGTCGGCAACCTTAACAGTGCCGTTGCTCTTTCAGTACGCGCAATGTGACATACAACAAAACCAAGAAAGGTCCCGTGGCCTCTTTAAGTAGCCTTATCTCATGACTGATGTGTAAGGGCTGCTATCTTACTTTCATCCGATCTGTGAAGTTCGCCATACAGGCCGCAACTCATCTAACTTGGACGCACATTGTGCTCAGGAGTGCATTGGCATTTGCCTTTGTCCTCTTAGTCTGATATAATCATGTCTGGCATGAGTTGAGAAATGCTTTTCACATGTCAGCAATAGAGCAGGAGCTAGTTCTTTATTCACTGATTACTCTGCTTGGCCTCAAGGCGGATCAGCAGGGAATTACAATGTCAACAAAAAACACATCTCCACTGACGCTTTCTGTGTGACAGAGCACGCTCAGTTTCAAGGTACTCCATCAAGCACCTAAAAATTTCTTTGCTACCCCACAGCAGGTTGTACTGCAGTGTGCTGACCAGGATATGTCTCAGTGGAATGAAGTGCGAGCAACGGAACTGAAATGTGAACCTGAATATATGAGGTGCTACATAAGAAACATGGGCTATATTCATTAATGCTTTTATGCAGCGGTCTTTACATTTTCAAAGCGAAAATTGCTCTAATGCCCATTCTGCTTCAGATAAAACCTTCTTTTTTTGCTCTTACCATTTTTGTCTTTTGACACTGACTTCATATAGTTAACACTGGTTTACTTACTGAGTGTGTTTTTAACAACATTTAAAGTGCACACAAAGCATCTATCATGACATACGCATGAGAAATTGAGTGAAAAGTAGACTTTACTGTATCGAGGCCACATCATCCAGACTAATGGGAAATATTGATGCTTCGGACTCTCTTTCATCTAGCTGTTTGTGGTTATACCCTGAGGAGTATGTCAGTATAAATTGGAAGCGTTCTGTAGGTACATGGTGCTCCTTGGAACAGGGCTTCATACTGGTCAGACAGCTGTTGCAAGACAATGGTAGCAAAACAGATTTAAGCAATACTGTGGACTACTCACACCAGGTTCTTATTAGCTTCTAATTTGAGTTAAGCAGTTCCATTTTTCTTTGCAAACTTACTCGGATTTAACAAGTTTATATTTGCCATCTTGGTGGGCTAGCTAAAATACGTGAATAAATTATACTATTTGGGCACTTCATATTTGTTTGTCCTCGTGTCATTTGGAGGCATACTGAAATTCAAATGAGGCACTAGAAGCTCAAGAAGTTGAATTATAGCACACGAGTCCTTCATGTGTCCATCAGCTCTCCCATTGGTATATTGATTAGGGCTAGAGTGGCAAAATTTCCAGCTATGCAACTGCCAGATGTGGCGCTAAAATGCAAGAAATCTTGAACCGTGGGTTCGCCACAGAATTCAGTCAATGGCCATGTACACCCTTCAAACTTTTATCAGTATCACTTGTTGTATCATTACATGCAACATGTAAATGCTTCTCCCAGCTACACAGGTTGCTTGTTCTTACAGCAAAACTGCACAGGGTTTGTAGCGGTTCTTGAAGCCATCGATTTCCAAAATCTCTTATTCAAGGTCTTGAAAACCCTTGAAAATATGCAAGCACTTGAAAGTTCTTGAATTTTATGCTCTGCAATGTTAGTGGCTTCAGCTTAGCGTATTGCGCCTCGACAGAGTACAAACATCTTCATGTCATCTAAACCTGGCTGTGATGTCCTTGAGGTTCACAGACAGCCTTGGAGGAGTTAAACTACAGCAAGGTGTGTGTAAGCATAATTAACTGAACTTCCACTCTCTAAACTAAGTCCACCCGAGCTGTACCTCAGCCATTTTCTTTCCTCCTATTTTGTATTTAGTTACTGACATTTTACCTATAAAATAATTGCAGTTATAATTCATGCGAAGACAAGAGATAAAGAAAAATCCTCTGGTGCTTTCCTTGGCTTCACTGACTGTAAGCTTCTTTCAGTTTTCTGTTTCAAGGTAATGTACGCCCCTTTTTTTCTGTTATAAATAAAAACCAAGGATCGTGTTGAAGTCATTATTTTCTGTCCAAGGTGCTAAACACATCACCTGATAGTCCTTGAAATTAATCTACAGTTCTGAAACTCGTTGATTTTTTCCTTTAAAACTGCTACGAACCCTGAATGCACATCATGGCCGTTAATGATTCCTTTTTCCTAATAACATGTTAGTATGGAGTACTTGCTTGATGGGTATGTTATGTGAATTTTCTATTTCTGAGTGAAATAGAAATTAGAAAAAAGGAACAAATTCTAATAATAATCGTACCACATCTTATGGTAAATCACAGCACAAGTGGTCATTGTAGCTCAAGAAGATTTTGGCACGCTGCATTTAGCAATGCAGCACCTTTACGTTACCAAAAATTTGGAAGCGTGTGCACAAGTTTGCCCGAAAACTAAGTCATCCCCAAGTACCTTGTCTCAAACACTGCCAGAATTTTGCAACATGTATTTCCCACGCAGTGTGTGTGGGCGTCCTCAAGAAGCTTCATGGCCGGCTGGAAGTAGAGGAGCGAACGAACGAGGACTCCATCACCGCAGGTTTCACGGAGTTCTGCAAGTCTGCCAAGGGACCAGAGCAGCGCTTCGTAAGTCTCACCATTTGCAGCCCCTTCGTTGTGTGCCGTTAAGTTCGAGGTCGTTGGCAGCTTCCCTGCCTTTCTGTTCATGGTAGTGCAGTGCCAGGCTGTGCTCTCTGGCATCTGCTATCTCGAGATGGCTAACATTGGTTAACATTCTCCACAAGGCCTTTCTTCAAGATTTAGCTTTCTTTGACTTCCATTCGTTATCCGTTATCTTTCTGCCGTTGTGAAGTATGGGCATGGGCTCTTGTGAGTAGAGTGAGGAAGCGCCCTTGTGAAAGTTTTCTTTGGCATTTAAACTTGCACGCAATGTCGATGATGTGGATGATGCTGACAAAAATATGTGAGAGGGTAGTGCTTGCACCGGTAGGGAGTAACGAGTAACTTCCTGTTACGGGGACACTTTAGTAAATGTGCCTAATTTAGTAGTATAACGAAGTGGTGTGATTTTTGGTGTTTGGGATCATAACCAGGCCCTCTGCTCACTAAATGAGCATGCTACACATAGGCCACAAAGGCTCGCTGCTCCAAGCGTGTTAGAGGAGGGCCTTAAAAATGCATTGTAGTGTAGCTAGTGTTGTAGCTAGTGTATGAGTACTGCAGTGGTATACAAAAAAAGAGGGGCGGCCCAATCGGTGAGGCGTCATGGAGAGGGGCAGCGCAAAGGAAACGAGGACTGTCAGGAGCCAGGAGTGACATTCTGGATTGTGACAGTCTTGGATCATGCCAGTCTGCGGGGATTTATGTGCAGCACACATTCAACCTTGCTTTGCGGGGGGGCTTGAACGTCAGTGGTGTGGTATTAGACGCCCGATCTCTTCTTTCCAATGCAGTGCTACTATGTGGGTGGTCTGGAGGAGTCGGCCACCCGCATTGTGGGCGAGATGGCCAAGCCCTTCAGCTGGGGCATGCCCCATCTGAAGGTGTGCGAGAGACTGCTTGGCAAGGACGCGCAGATCTGCGATCTCAAGTACCGTGAGTGCCCTTTTTTTGCAAGATCTGCTCTCTATACTAAGCGCTGCCTGCTGAACTGCTCCTGTCGAAGGTGGTAACCTAATTTGTTTTGGCCCTGGTTTGAAGGCACAGTGGTTAGGGCGCTCGACTGCTGTTCCCAAGGGTGCAGGATCGAATCCCGCCCTCACCGGCTGCTTTTCGATGGAGGCGAGAAGCTAGGTGCCTGGGTGGTGTGCGATGTCAGTGCACGTTAAAGAAACCCAGGTGGTCGAAATTTCCAAAGTCCTCCACTAAAGTGTCTCTGATAGCCCGAGTCACTTTGAGATGCTAAACCCCATAAACTAAACTAGTTTGTTTTTGAAGAGAACAAAGAACAGTAGCCATTGTTTTCACCTTCCTTGTAGGTGAACTATCTGCTTTTATCGTCAAAATTTTGTCAGTGAAAAGCAGATTTCTAAGCACAGAATGCTGCACGCATTTCAGAGTGCACATCCAGAGAATGTAGGTTTTTTTTGTTTGCTGTTGGTCTTTCTGTGGATGGCATGCGAGCTGGGGCTAAAGCGTTTAAAAGCATCTGCACATCACTTCTTGTGGAACGCAGCAGTGTTGTATCATGCGTATTCGAAAACTTTAGCGGAATTGCATCGGCAGCCTTCACATTTAGGCTTTGTTTTGTTGCACTATTTAGTGACCTGTATTGTGTTCTGCAAAGCCCCACAAAAAGCACTATACTTGTATTCACTAGGTTCTTGTTATACATTTTCCACCAGTTCATGAATATAGAGGTGTGCAGGTGATGTATAACTGTTCACTTGACTGCATAATCGAGTTATGAGTTGTACGCATGAAGGGCTGTGAGGAGCTGTGTATCAACAATGTGTGACTTTCTTCCATCTACAGCTAAGGTGCAGGTGATGTATAACTGTTCACTTGACTGCATAATCGAGTTATGAGTTGTACGCATGAAGGGCTGTGAGGAGCTGTGTATCAACATTGTGTGACTTTCTTCCATCTACAGCTAAGGTGATCGACCTGAAGACAGTGGACCTGAAGAAGCTCAAGGTGAAGGACCTCAAAAAGATTCTCAACGACTGGGACGAGCGATGCGAGGGCTGTGTAGAGAAGTCGGACTTTGTCAAGAGGATAGAAGAACTCAAGAAGGTGCACATGCGCGAGGAACTCTGACCTCTGCGCGACCCTGCTGTACAGAGAGACCACCACCACCAATGCATCCTCACTCACTGGCCCCTTTGCCCTCTGTCACACCATTCTGTGCTTTGTTTTATTTTTTTAGGGGCAGGGCAGCGCAGTTCTTGGTTACATTTTTGGGGAAAGGGGTGGGTAGCATTCTAATTTATCAACTTTTTACTATGTACAGGGCATTTAGTGAAAACTGTTCCTTGTTATTTTTTTTTTCGTGTTCGCACAAGTTGCTGGATTTATGCTTTTCTTCTTTTTTGTTTTATTTAAAGGTTTCAGTGTGTGCATAAAAAGTCTGTACAGTTGCTGTCGGAAATGATGTACAACACTGCTGTCGATTGGCTGCTGCAATTTGATTTTGTTTCCTGCAGTCATGAAATTAAAATGTTCTGTGCATTCTTTTTGCTTTGGTTGGTCTGTGTCTGATGCAATTTTTCTGAAGTTATAGATGTAGCACACAGTGCTAAGCCAGGGGCTTCACAAACCTCTAATATACAGCCATCCGTGGTCAAATTGAGTGTTTCTGAAAAAGAAAACTTTAAGCTTAATCAAATGTCCGGAACTGGGGTGTTAACCTATTTACGAGGTTCAAGGTCTAGCTCAGCCATGGTGGTAGTGGTTTTTTGAAAACAATTGAAAAGAAGTAAAGCAATGTTGTTGCTGCACTGAAGGAAGAGGGAACAGAAAATGCATGTGCCTTGTACTGGCTCTGTAGCTGAGCCACCTCCGTCCGCTGCCTCATGCGGACAGAAGAGAAAAAGAGGGAGTGAATGACTCGTCGGCAACAGCCGTCGCCCACCACCTAATGATAGCGGGTGCAATGACGGCCTACAACAAAAAAAGATTATGGTGGCTGGCTAGCCCGTGCCCCAAGTGGCAGAGACCGACCAATCCCAGCCCGTAGGGCCAGAATCAACCACCAACCCAAAGGAATGTTTGCGTTGGCCAACATATCTCAAGCGCTCGAGCTGGCGTCCGTGGAAACAAAAGAGGGGAGCAACAGCAAGAAAGTGCAAGGGCAGCTTTTTGCACTATTCAAAAACGGTAAATTCGCTTTGGTTGCGGGCAAGCGTCCAAGCAATGTCGAGAAAATGAGTGTCCACTGCAATGGACTCTCTATATAATGTCAGCTTCGTCCCACTTTTACTTGCCTCATTAATGACAGAACAGCTATTTTTGAAACTTTATTGTGGCCATAATTTGCATGGTTTATGGCGTGCAAATGTTCGCATACTAGTTCCCCTAGCGTCATTACATTTATCTTTGTAGCAGTAGAGTGCAATTTTAGCTCTTTATCCTTAGGGTTCTTTTTTTTGTGTGTGTGTGGCTACACATGCGGAAGAGGTTGCCATCGCGTTAGCCGCCGCAGACCAGGATTCGCGAGTCATCGTCACCGACTCGAGAGGGGCCTGCGGAAATATTGCACAGGGGTACATTCCTCTCTGCGTACCGCATCCTTCAAAACAGTGACTACCTCGGTGCCCCCGCGTCTCGAACAATTGTATGGGCTCCAGCTCACATGGGCCTCGAAGGCAATGAAACGGCAGACGCCGCCGCCCGCGTGCTCACTCTCCGCGCAACGCATTCAGACCTTTTTGATACGGATCCTAAACCCAATCCGGCCCTCACTTTTCGAGAAATTACTGAGTTATACCAATTCGGCCACGCAATATATCCCAAGCCTCGTAAGGGCCTTACAAAGGTGGAGGAACGCACACTCCTCCGTCTTTACACCAAAACGCTGCGTTGCCCAGCAGTTTTAAATCACTTTGATCCTGCCTCTACAGGAAAATTCCCGCACTGTGAAGTCTTCGGACATCTACCATATGGTGTTGGCATGCCAATGAACCCCGAACCTCGCCCTCAAACCAACCCCACCCGAGAGGACTGGGAGGCAGCCCTTCTCGGCATCTCCGACCTGGCAAGCCAGAAGGCCCATGGTCCACCGAGCCCGAGTCGCGGCGGTCGTCAATGGGCTCCTGTAATGAGCCCACCTATTGATTGTGAGAGGTGGCCCCGGCCACCTCAAGCTTCCTCTTTGCAATAGTTTTTCAGACAGGGACACCTTGTTTGAGGCAGCACGCAATACTACGCAGGCAATCCTTGACATATCGAACTCGCGAAGTAGTTCAATATACTGGTAATTCGATTTATAAAACGTATCAACAGATTATCTCCCCTGCAACCCAGAAGTGTGAATTAATACGGTGAGGCCACGCAGCGGCACGCTTCCTGCATCGTGTACTCCCTGATATGAGGCTGGGACAGGTGGGTCACTGCCGCTTGCGGCGGGCGCTGGCCTGCCGCAGAAGTTTTATCTGTTGTAGGCCATCATTGCACCCGCCACCGTTTCGGTGGTGGACGACGGCTGTTGTTGTAGCGCATATATTTCTCTCCCTCTTCATTTTCTTTCTTCTCTATTTTCTCTTCTGTCTGCACGAGGCAGCGGAGGTGGCTCAGCTACAGAGCCAGTAGCATGCCCGTGCATTTTCTTTTCCTTCTTCCTACAGCCACAACAACAACAACTTCCTGCATCGATAGGCTGCCCACCGCTCGCCGTAGGTTAAAGCGCTTTACCGTAGGTGCGCGCCGAGCGTCACCTCTCGTCAGACGTCAGAGATATACAATCGAGATTGAACTTCATTCTACAGGCATGCGTCCATCCCCAGAAAAAAACTAAATTTCTGGTCATACATCCACCGCCTGGCGGCGTGGACGTCAACCTTCACTTCGGGGGTCAAAAAATCGCACAACCCCCCGAAGGTTATCTCCGGATACTTGGCGTTCCCATTAATCAGCATGGTACTGCTAAGGATTGGATCCTTCAGCTAAAATCTCAATGGAGGCCAACGCTCCACTTAATCAAACGGCTCAGCAGCAAGAGTGGGGGCGCAGGGACGGAGGTAGCGCGTCGCCTCACCGTCGCTATTCTGCTCGCTAAGCTCCGCTACGGTGCCCCTTACTTTGACTTGACCGCAGCCAATTACAAGACACTTGGCTTACTTTATAACTCTGCCTTGAGGGTTATAACTGGTCTACCCGTACACACGCGCATCACGGAGCTCCACAGATTCGCTCAGCTCCCACCAGTGGATGCACTTATTGCTACGCACCGAGCCAATCATGAAACTCGCCTGCGTCACACACCCAACGGGCATCGCCTCCTCACTCGAATCTTTGACGAAGCTAACCTACACTTGCCCATATTGGACCACCTTACAGCACCATTGACAGAAACATTGGTAACAGATCCAAAACCCATTCCAACCAACACCAAAGGACCAGGAAGAGATCACCGACAACGCCACATAATTGATACACAAGACCAGCACATCGGTCTCCGCATTTATACCGACGCCGCCCTATATCATGACGATGACACCGGCATCACGTTTGCAACCACTGCTTACTACCAAGAGGGTTCACAGCTGCACGCCACTAGCCACAGTGGTCGCAGGTACTGGTCCGCAACTGAACTCGAATTAACAGCCATCGACGAGGCCCTTCAACACTGCACCAAAGGAACAGATCGTTTCATCCACATCTACACCCCGCCGGGGTGGCGCAGTGGTTACGGCGCTCGACTACTGTTCCCAAGGACGCGGGATCGAATCCCGGCCTCGGCGGCAGCTTTTCGGTGGAGGCGAAAAGCAAGGCGCCCGTGTGCTGTGCGATGTCAGTGCACGTTAAAGAACCCCAGGTGGTCGAAATTTCCGGAGTCCTCCACTACGGCGTCTCTCATAGCCTGAGTCGCTTTGGGACGTTAAACCCCACAAACCAACCAACCAACATCTACACCGACAGTCAAGAGGCTATAAAAACCCTGAAAGCCCGTTCTTACAAGACCTCGGTACAACACAGCATCAAAGAGCGCTGTCGATACCTGCGAGAGACCTCACAAGTCTCGGTACGAATACATTGGACACCTGGACATCACGCACAAGGGACTGGGAACAGAATGGCCCACGAGGCCGCTGGCGCGCAGCTAGAGGAAGACCGCCGGCATAGCCTTGATGTGGGCCCGTCCAACTCGGACCACCCTTACTGTTCTCCCGTCTCCTTCATCATACCGGACTCTGTCATCACGCGGCTTAAACATGAGCGGAGGGGTTTGTTGCGGGACCTTGTCCCGGTATTAATCCTCCGATCCCTTCCGGCCTCTCTTGTCCAGCCCAAGTTCTAACTCACAAGGCGCGAGCCGGTGCAGCGTACACACCGGACATCCTGAGTCAATGGCGCCGAACCAAGATCAGCTGCCCCAACTTCCCTGCTGACTCCGTTGACCTGCAGCACTTGGTCTGGACCTGTCCTGGCACGACTGGCCTCCGCGCACGCTACACATCTGCTCACCACATTCAGAGCTACGAAGACTGGACAGCCCCCAATACCAACGCCAAGCGCGAGCTTAGTGCCCTGCTAGACTTCATGTCGGAGTCTGGCGCCCTCAACCTCACCTAACCCACCCCCTTCCCCTCTAGGCCTCAGGTCATCCTCATGAATAAAGGTTTATGAATGAATGAATGAATGCTGCATGGAGGCGAGTGCGACCGTCAGATGCTTCGCGCCGCGTGGCAGAAGTGGCTTGATTTCACATCCTGCGGACGGTGATTTCAGAAAATGCACTGCCGGTGAGGTCTAGTTCTGTTACTGGCGCGCTATAATAATGCACTTAAAGTAGGCAATACATTTTATTTCTCCGTCTCCTTCAGCAGCGAAGCAGGCCAATACCATTGACCAACTGGCCTCTTGCTTAAAGAGAAGCTTGAGAAGAGAGATAATATGGGACGTTGGCGTGCCCTCTCACGGCGCGGGCTACTGTCGTTCGGTCAATTCTGTTCTCGTTCCTGACGTATGTTGCCTGCATAACACCTCTGCCGGCACGTACCAAGCTGCAGCTTGAGAGAATCCTCTTCCGTTTCCTGTGGAACGGAATGCTAGATCGAATCGGGATGTGGTGAAACAGCCTCGGGACAAGGGAGGCCTTGGTCTGCCCGACCTGGGCATAGTAACCGCAGTGCTACACGTCAGATGGACCCAGACAGCCCTGAATTCAGACATGTCCCTGACTCGAAGCTTGACCTTGTTCTTCCTGAGCACCCGCCTCCGTCTTTTTTCACAAAGCACGTTTTCCCACTGTGTTCCCCGTCCTGGCTCTCCTTCGCCCTTTTACGCCCAAGCAGCTAATTGCTTGGAGCGACTCAGAGGCCTCCAGGCCGATGCATAGATATTCTGGCAGTGCCGTTAAAAGATCTAGCCAATCTTTTGACGCCGAAGCTCCCCCCTAGGTATATTCAAACAGATCTGTCCAATATGCGTCCAAGCTGGAATCTGATACTGGCAGACTTTTTGGATGCAAGCAGAGCAACGTTCATGTATCGCTTTGCACACGGACGGCTCCCCATCCGCAGCAAGGCATTCACACGAGCGAGCTTGCATCCAGTCTGCCCGTTCTGTGGTGGTCGTGAAGACATTGTGCACATCTTTACACAATGTCTTCTCCCAGCAGCCCTCCTTCGACCAGTGGCTACCTTGTTTAGTATTCCAGGACTGCCATATCAAACTGTCAGGTACCTCAACCCGTTACCCAGGCATGTTGTGAAACAGTTTGTGCTCTTGCTCGTTGAGTGCATGTACCAAGTCTGGTCTGCCAGGTGCGCCGCTGCATTTTCGCGCAGTGTTCCAGGCCTTCATGAGGTGCTCGCACGAGTCCGCAGGGAGGTCTGGTTTCACCTAAGCCGTGAGCAGCGTTACCTCAGCGAGCAAGAGTTCATAGACACGTGGAGCAGGCCACCGATTATTTGCGAGGTTTCTGGGCGTACCATAACAGTGTCAATATGAAGCCCTTTAAAGTTACAGTTGTCCTTCAGGACATCCGAGGTCCAAAGAAGGTCCGGTGTTTGGCCTGCTATCACAGCGGGGACCTTAAACGCAGTTGGCATAGTGTTCGGTGACTGCTGTGTGCGTGTCACCACACGAATGCCCCCTTGCCAGGGTACGGCCGTCATCCCGAATCAAAATCCTCCTCCCCCGGACATCCGGGAGGAGGGGGAGGTACCGGGGATGATGTATGAACGATGACGGGTAGATAGGTTATGTGAGACCTTGAGGTGCGGCGCCTTCTGGAGCCAAACCTCCTTTTATCTGACAACGGTACCATTGAACAGGCCAAGCGAGAGCTGTGCTAGTTTGCCGCCCTCTTGCCTCGTGTTTCCTTTAAGTTGTTTGCGCTGTTAACTTATAATTTTTAACCAACTAGTGCTATCTGTTCCGGCATCGGTCAGCACGGCTGGCTCCACAGCACGGCAACTGGTGCACCTGATTTTGCCTTAATTCCCTGCATATGTCAGCAGTGTCACGTTGAAAACAAGCACGCCAGACCGAAGTGTGCTTTTAATCCGTCTCGAAGTTCACCCCGTAAAGTGGTTTCACGGCGCTAGCTTCGCTAGCAAGTTCCCAAGGCGGCGAAGCATTGCGCGCGAAATGTGGTCGCGGGGTGCCATTACGAGAGGGGCACCTAGCAGGGTCATGGCGCGCAGTTCGATATGTCGAATGTTCCACTTAACGGGAGCTAGATAAACGCGAACACCATTCCTATACCTTTTGCACTGGAGTGCCTAAGGGATATCCTGTTGACTGCGTGTATTTTTTTTTATTTATTAACAATACTGCAGTCGCATGACTCCAAGCAGGAGATAGCACATTTTTTTTTAATTCGAGAAGATTGCCATAAGGCATAAGTTGAGAAAGGGGGAATGGAATGCAGGAGATAGAAAGTTAAAAGAAGGCGTGACGCCCAGTT
This sequence comes from Amblyomma maculatum, assembly GCF_055883805.1. Taxonomy (NCBI): domain Eukaryota; kingdom Metazoa; phylum Arthropoda; class Arachnida; order Ixodida; family Ixodidae; genus Amblyomma; species Amblyomma maculatum. The sequence goes on from NC_139352.1 coordinate 41,344,744, forward strand.
TCACCGAGGTAATCGCACAGGTTGGCTGTGTACTGATTTTCCATTGTCCACTTCACATAATCACATTCGCGGTTACACCGCAAGCCCACCGTCATGAGCAGCCATTTTCCAGCCGGAGCCGTTGCTGGGCACGTCCACAAGGGACGCACATCACAAGTCACAGTGAGGGCACCTGTCAGTCACTGGCAGATCTTTTTCACACCACCGATGACGTACAGAGGGGATCAGGGCCGCCCCTGCCCGAATCCGGCGCACAGATACCTCCTCCTCCTGCCGAGTAAGACTACTGGGGAGAGGTGCGAACATGGAGAAATGAGAGCACGTATATATATATATATATATATATATATATATATATATATATATAAACAGCATGTCACACAACTTTCCCGATTATCTATTTTATTCCAACAGTTTCGGACGGTGGACCGTCCTTCTACCTTAGGACGGTCCACCGTCCGAAACTGTTGGAATAAAATAGATAATCGGGAAAGTTGTGTGACATCCTGTTTGAATTTAACTCTGGCCTATTAGTAACAAGCAATCCATGTCTATATCCATATATATATATATATATATATATATATATATATATATATATATATATATATATTGTTACGTTACGGCAAGCCGATGAAAACAGAGGACAGAGAGATGGTCGATGACAGTGAGATGACGTTTAATGGAAATGTTGCCGGGCCTAGCGCGAGCGCTCCTGTCCGCGCCACTGCCCGCTTTTTCTTCCTTGATGTCGTCCGTAACATGACCCGGGGCCACCGAGCGATCGTCCCGATCGTGGACGAGCAAATGCACGATGTTGATGATTCCATGGCATGATGATGGGCGTGTCTAGATGCTTGAAAAAGAAGAGGAAGAAGGAAGAATAGAATGGCTTGCCGGCACGATGATTCGCGATGAACCTTGGCAGGACACTCTCGGGCCACACGTTGCCACGACTCAATGGCGGAGGCCAAGGCACGCACCGCATGGCATAGGCAGGGGAGAATGTCTTGAAGTGTAGCGGTGTCTTGGGTCGTAGGGTCCTTGGTCGGCACATCAGGTCAGTGGGGTCACATTAGGTCATTCGAGTCTCTCCTTGTGTCTTGTGGTCATGTGTGGCGTCTCGGGTCAGTCTCTCCTTCGTCATGTCTTGTGGTCGGGGCGGGGGGACGGGGCGGAGGAACGGCAAGGTCTTGCTGGATCCGGCAGGCTGGGGAACAGCCATGCAGTGCCTCCTAACCTTTCGCCGACGGCGCAAGAAGTCGCAGGGCGCTGATGCTCCGGACCAGGATGGGGGGGGGTGATGAAGTACCCAGCACCTCCACCAAATGTTACGATACGGCAAGCCGATGAAAACAGGAGAACAGAGGACAGAGAGATGGTCGATGACAGTGAGATGACGTTTAATGGAAATGTTGCCGGGCCTAGCGCGAGCGCTCCTGTCCGCGCCACTGCCCGCTTTTCCTTCCTTGATGTCGTCCGTAACAATATATGTGTATATATATATATATATATATATATATATATATATATATATATATATAAGCAGATCAATTAAGGGGAAATGAGGGTGCTCGTTATAATACATCAAGGAAAGAAGCCAACAGTCGGCGAGGCCAAGGAAAGCGTTGGGGATGGTACCTATGTCTTTTTCTTTTTTAATGTTTGCTTAGATAATCACAGAAATTAGTAATGTAATCTGTTTAGGGGAAAGATAATTAAACACAAAGTAGAAGAAAAAACAACGTGCCGATGGTGGGATCCGAACCCACGACCTCCGAATATCGCGTCCGGTGCTCTACCAACTGAGCTACATCGGCCGCTGTCCCCCCTGCTACTTGCTTGGGTATTTGTGTTGTCTGTATACGAACCTTGAGAGTGTTCACCAGCGCCACCCTCAGCCATAGCGGCGGACGTAGAACGTCCTTTGTTACCGCCAGCGTCACGTAGAACGTGATCAAGAGCGAGGGCGAACGCTGTGCTAGAACCCTCTTACGCTACCTATGGCTTCAAGACTGCCAGAACCGAGACCCCCGTAAGCTACAAGCAGATCAATTAAGGGGAAATGAGGGTGCTCGTTATAATACATCAAGGAAAGAAGCCAACAGTCAAGGTTCGTATACAGACAACACAAATACCCAAGCAAGTAGCAGGGGGGACAGCGGCCGATGTAGCTCAGTTGGTAGAGCACCGGACGCGATATTCGGAGGTCGTGGGTTCGGATCCCACCATCGGCACGTTGTTTTTTCTTCTACTTTGTGTTTAATTATCTTTCCCCTAAACAGATTACATTACTAATTTCTGTGATTATCTAAGCAAACATTAAAAAAGAAAAAGACATAGGTACCATCCCCAACGCTTTCCTTGGCCTCGCCGACTGTTGGCTTCTTTCCTTGATATATATATATATATATATATATATATATATTCATACAGGATGTCACACAACTTTCCCGATTATCCATTTTATTCCAACAGTTTCGGACGGTGGACCGTCCTTCTTCAAGGTAGAATTGAGAATGGAGAATAAGTCCGCACATTACGCCACTGTTAGGAGAGGGAGAAGGAATTCTCGCTCTCCATCTTTGGAGATGCAAACATTACTGAATAGATAGAAAGGGCGAAAAGCTCCAGTTGATTATTGGCTGGTAATGCAACAAAGACGGAGAGAGAAGAAGAAAAAAAAAGGGGGGGGGGGGAAGAGAGAGTAAAGGGCAAAAAGAGAAAGTGGAGAGCCGACGAATGTTACATACGCGCCGTGCTTCCACGAAGACGACACTAAAAGCAAGACAAGTCTCCCTCGAAGGAAGCCAGAAATTGAGCAAAGGTTCAGAATAATAATAATAATAATAATAATAATAATAATAATAATAATAATAATAATAATAATAATAATAATAATAATAATAATAATAATAATAATAATAATAATAATAATAATAAATAATAATAAAAAAGTAATAAAAAAAATGTGAAAAACAGACAACGCGAGCATGCACACCAGGACGGCCCGCTCCCCAGCGGTGCAGGTGTTCAAGAAAACCGTTGGGATAAGAGTTATGTGTTCTAGACGGAGTTGTTCCACCCCGCGACACGCCAGCGATCGGGGACAGGGCGGCGCGCCGCCGCGGCGACGAAAGAGCCGTCGGCCAGACGCGCTCTCCCGAAACCCGAAACCCAATGCCGCAGCCGGGCATTCGCGTCAAGTGGTTCCCGCGAGCGCGTCCTAAGTGAAGACGTTTGTTGCGGGATAGAAAACCGACCAGAGGGGGGAGGCCAAGGAGCTAAATAACGAACAGTATAGTTTGCGTGAGAAGGAGGAAATTCTTAGGAGCGGGCAAATGGGGGGAGATAAAGGCCTCGTCTATTAGCATGCAGGCTTTTCAGATAGGCAAAGTTGCCCAGTGTTTCATTAATTCCATGGGTTAGAGTCTGAAATTTGTGTATGAAGTACGATTCTCTTTGTTCTCTTTGTCGATTTGTTTGGAAGCCTGATTGAAGGAGAATGACCCGAATGTTTTCGAAAGTGTGGTTTGGAAGGCACAGGTGCTTAGAAAAAGGGAGATTTGGCAGTGTGTGGACGTGGGCCTTGTGGTTATTGAAACGAAACCTGAATGGTGTTTCGGTCTGGCCGACGTATTCCATGCCGCACACACCGCAGCTTAGCATGTATACCACATTGGCACTGTCGCAGTTCAAGGATTCTTTGATCTTAAAGGTGAAATCAGAGAAGTTGCCCTTTACAATATTTGTCGCCTGCACATGATTGCAAACTTTACAGCGTGGCTTTCCTCACGGTTTACATCCGGGATTAGGGTTAGTATTGGCGGTCGTTTTAGATTTAACTAGCATGTCCTTTAGGTTTCTAGAGCGCCGATACACTGCTCTCGGTGGCTGTTTGAAAATGGAAGACAAGTGACTGCTTTGCTGGATTATATTGAAATGTTTCGAGAGGATATTATTAACCCGTGGCATGTTTGAGGAATGTGTAAGAACGAGGTTTGTTGGCCTGTCGTTCTGCTGTGAGTTTTCAAAATTGATTATTTCCTTTCTGTCTAAGCCACGAGCTTTCCCAATAGCATCATCAACAATGAAGGGGGGGTATTCCTTTTGCAGAAGATTTGTTCTTAGTTGCTCCGCATGGCGGTCAAAGTCCTCTAGCCCAGAGCAAATCCGTCGGAATCTATGGGCCTGTGAGTAGGGTATGCTGGTTTTACAGTGGTGTGGGTGGCTGCTTTTGAAATGTAGGTACTGCTGGCGGTCGGTTGGTTTCCAGTATAGGGTAGTCTTAAGAACGTTGCCTTTTCTCTGTATTGTAACGCCCAAGAAGTTAATTAAGGATTTAGAAAAGCTGTGAGTGAACGATATGGATGGGTGAAATGAATTGTAATTTTGTATAAATGTTAACAGGCTGGCTTCGTCGTGGGGTCAGATGAGGAAAATATCGTCAAGAAAACGCTTATAGAGGAGGGGTTTCAGAGACTGAGTGTCCAGGAATTGCTTCTCGAGGGCCGCCATGAATATATTGGCATAGGCCGGTGCCACCTTAGTTCCCATCGCCGTACCGTTAACCTGAAGGTAGTGTCTTCCCTCAAATTCGAAGTTATTGTGATTAAGCACCAGGCTAAGAATAGTGGAGAGGGTTTCCTCATCCAGGTTCACCGAGGGGTCCGTCTTAAGGTATGCATCCACTGCCGCGCGTATGCCGTCTGAATGGGGGATATTCGTGTACAGGGATGTTACGTCCATTGTGACTAAAAAGCTTTCCGCCGGAATTTCGAGGTTGGACACGACCCTCGGGAAATGATTTGTGTCCTTAATGTAGGCAGGGATAGTTGGTATAATGTCCTTAAATAGGAAGTCAAGGACTGCGGAAATATTTTCGGTGAGTGTACTGTTACTTGACACAATTGGGCGGCCGGGACGGTTGGGTTTGTGAATTTTTGGGAGGAGGTAGAATGGCCCGGGAACCGGTTTGATGGGCTTCATTGCTTTAAACATATCCTGGGATATCTTTTGCTTTTGAAACAGAGACTCTAATTGATTGTTGATTTTGGTTTCAAAATCTTTTGTGGGATCGCTATCCAATTTAGTGTAGAAACGTTTATCTTCCAATTGTCGGAAACCTTCTGTTAAATATTCTGCCTTGTCCATAACAACAATAGCGCCGTTTTTGCCCGCAGGTTTGATGATGATGTCGGACCGCTGACTCAAAGCGTCGAGGGCTTGGCGCTCTTCGGGTGACAGGTTGTTACGGACTGCATTAGGTTTTGATTTTGTATACGCAGCCAGAATATCCTTTTGAACAGCAGCGATGTATGTATATATCTAAATGTTTGTCTCTGTGTTCCCTTGGTGTCCATGATTTATCAGATATCCCCGGTATGTTAATTTGACGCTTCGTTTCGTGGTTACTGAAGTATTCACGGAGACGCAGACTCCTTGCAAAGTTATCTAAATCTTGAAATAACTGAAATTCATTGAATTTTCCTGTTGTAGGACAGAATGTTAGACCCCTACAGAGCAACGTTCGTTCCAAAGGTGAGAGTGGCAGACTCGACACATTCACTACATTATCAGTAGCCATATATATATATATATATATATATATATATATATATATATATATATATATATATATATATATATATATATATATATATAATACATATATGCGGCACACTTGTGGGGTCTTTCCGGTTGCCATGGCATGGCAACCATGGCATGGCACAACACTACCAAGCGGCTATGAAGGCACTCGGAAAGTATTGCAAATGATAGGCCCACCCAACAAACCTGGGAATTCGAGGAGGCACCCGCAACACAGCAGCAGACAAACATGCAGCAAGAGAGGAGGTCTGGAATGCATGGGCAGAACAGAGAGGAGAAGACTGCGGCAACGGATGGGACATGGAGCGAATCTGTCCAGCAGTCTCCAGCAAGTATAAGCCAGTCCAAACTTTATGAGTCACAATAACCTCATACATATTTCTCATATTTAACTCGTACAACTCTCATGTCGTCTCATAGAGATATCATTCAGCGTATGAGAAATATATGAGATTGTATGACATTAGTATGAGTTTAATATGAGAAATCTGTATGAGGTTATGTGAATCATACGGTTTCTTCACTAGGGAAGGAAACGGCGAAGGAGGAAGCAGTTCAGGAAGAAGCAGGTGTTCTATCTAAATGTACATGGGAGTCGTGAACAAAAATGGAAAGAGTTGTCTTGTAACCTGGAGAAAGATGCCATCCAAGTAGCCTATCTTGTGGAAACACATTTACCCAATGCAGAAGTACCATCCTCGCACAGAAGTTACGTTTGGGAAGGTCTGAACCGATGTGGAGCTGAACAGAAGGGTGGCGGCATAGGTTTGCTGTACAGAACGGACACAGTGGGAGACAAAGTACACGAGACATCTTTGGAGCCCATGTGGCTAATGGCAGTATGGGAACATAGAAAGTAGCTCCTAGTGTATTTATGGACAGGTAAAAAGATAAAAACGCATATCAGAAAACAAGGAAATTCTGGATTGTATGGAAAAGGATGCCCTTACTTTGAACTTCCCGAGATTTCAATGCTCATGTTGAAAAACATGACAATGAAACGGACAGAACGGAAAGTCTGTTTTTGAAGTGGCCCGACAGAATGGATCTGGTGGTGGTAAAAACTACAGAGAAATGTAAAGGAAAATTGACATGGACAGCTGGCAACAAAATTTCCTCATTAGACTACTGCATCCTCTCCCCAAGCTGTTCGACAAACTGGAAGCCATGAAAATTGACGAAATAGGTGACCGCAGTCTTGGCAGTGACCACAACATCATTAGGCTTAATTTTGGGATGACAAAAAAGAAGCCAGCCAACAGTTACCAAAAAGGGCATTAACCGCTAATACCAGCCCGACTTCATAGAATGACTGATGATCTAGACAGGAAAAGTAGAAAGGTAGGCCTGAAAATCAATATGCAAAGACTGAGATAATTTTCAACAGCCTCGGGAAGAACAGCAATTTACGTTAGGTAGCGAAATACTGGAAGTAGTAGGTGAATATGTCTACTTAGGACAGGTAGTAACCGCAGATCCAGATCATGAAAGGGAAATAACAAGGCGGCATGAAGCGCATTTGGCAAGCACTCGCAGATTATGACTAGCAGCGTACCGGTATCGCTCAAGAGGAAAGTATACAACAGTTGCATCTTACCTGTACTTACCTATGGGGCTGAAACGTGGAGGCTAACGAAGAGGGTTCTACTTAGTTGAGGACAGCGCAGAGGGCTATGGAACAAAAAATGGTAGAGGTAACGTTAAGAGATAGGAAGCGTGCAGAGTGGGTCAGAGAAATAACTCAAGTTACTGACATTAGTGGAAATCAAGAAGAAATGGGAATGGGCAGGACATGTAGTGCGAAGTGGGGATAATCGATGGTCGCTTAGTGTAACAAAGTGGATTCCAAGGGAAGGAAAGCGTAGCAGGGAGCGGCAGATAATTAGGGGAACGGATGAGGTAAAGAAGTTCGCAGGGGTCAAGTGGATGCAGCTAGCACAGGACCGGGTTAAATGGGGGAATGTGGGAGAGGCCTTCGCCCTGCAGTTGGTATAGTCAGGCTGATGATGCGGATGACGACCTGCCCGTAGCATAGTGAAACTAGCTATGCTCCTAGAGGAGGAGGGGGCAGCAACCGGTGATGTCGATGCATGTGAGGATTTTATACAGCGGATAACTAGAAAAGCGAAGATGGTGTGCAGTAAACACAAAAGGATACAAGGCAAGCGGAGGCTAAAAATGATGGAATGCAGAAGCAGCACAAGCAATGCAGAGGCGAAAGGAATCATGTCGTAATCACAGGCTTGCCTTAAGTGCAGGGAGCGAGCAAGTAGTGATAAATAAACTAAGGCACAACTACAGAGAAGCAAAGCAAGAGGCAGCAGTCATTATCCAGAAGAAAATAAACCACGTACATGGGCTCTCGACTTCTGACCGAGCTCAAGGAGGCTGGCCCTGATGCAGCACGCAAATTCTAGCAGCAGAAGAAAGGATGAAGCAAAACCATCAACCTACACAGAACTGGAAGACCCAAGCAGAGGTGAAGTTATAAGGAGAAGGAGTGCTTACAATATGTGGCCAGATACCTGGCCCGTTAGCTAGCTGGGAGAACAGAAACTAATAAGTCTGAAATGGAAACAGCTCGAGTTCAGCCAGGGAACAGAGACCTCATCACGCCGAGAGAGCTAGACACAACCATAAAACGCATGAATGCTCGCACAGCAGGAGGCCCAGACAGCATCCCTATCTAGTTAATAAAAAAGCAGGGCCCATGACAAATGAGCTTCTGAGAGATGCCCTGAACATAATGATGGCATAAACCTCCATCCATGAAGAGTGGAAATGGTCTAGAGTCCGGCTTGTGCCCAAGCGAGGTGGCGACAAGAAATTCGTGATAAACTATCGCCCTATCACGGTAACACCAGTGCTTTACCGCCTCTTTGCCCACATTGCTAGTTTGCGGCTCCACAGATGGGCAGAAAACTGAGAAGTGCTTGGGGAGCTGCAGAATGGCTCCAGACGAGGCTGCTGCATCGAGGATAACCTTTTTATTGTCACCTAAGCCATCGTGATTCCAGTAAAAGAGGACAGGCAGCTACTACTGGGCTTCCTTCACATCGCCGAAGCGTATGATTCCATGGACCATTGCACCCTGTGGGCTGGGCAGTGCTGAGGAGTACTGAGATGCTGGAAGAATGGCTACAGTTACTGAAGGCCATATACGAACGAAACTGGAATATCATACAATGACACAACATGGGTCGCATGCAGATATCACGCAGGGGTCAAGTGGATGCAGCTAGCACAGAACCGAGTTAAGTGGAGAAATATGGGAGAGACCTTCGCCCTGCAGTGGGTATAGTCAGGGTGATGATGATGATGACAAAAGTGCGAGGAAGGAATGTGATTTTGTCCAGATGAGGGACACATCTGCAGCTTTTGAATGCAGTGGTAGATTGCTCCTTGTATCGGTACGAATCGATCTATTTCGTTCAGTTATTTAGCTCTTGTGAAGGCCTTCTTTAGAGGCTGAAGATTACTGAAAGGAAGGTACGGTGCATAGACCGAGCACCTGCCTATGTTATGCCATATCAGCACTGTTTTTCTCTCATCAAGAAGCTGGCAGGTAGATTTGGGATATGTGTTTTTTCGGCGCCTGTTAAACTGGAAAATTTTTTTCCCATAGCTGTTCTCAAGAGAAGAAGAAAAACGGAACTCTGCACGAGTAGAATAAACCATCAGACCAAGTTCACCAGGTGTGCCTCTAGGTTATCCAGCGTATTATTCTATCTTGCAGGCGTGTATACGTCGGCCAAGCTGACCGGTGCTTCAGTGAGCGGGCCCTTAAACACAGCAGATCGACGTGCACCGGTACAGGTAGCAATCTACCACTATATTGCAGAAGCTGTGGCTGCATGCTCCCTTTTCCGGACAGAACCATATTCCTCTGTAAGACAAGCACCAAAACTGAAAGGGAGGTTATCGAAGCCTTCCTTTTTGCCTAATAAGGGTGACGACTGCTTCAGTTTGCCTTCGATATCGAGACAAGATAACGAGTTTCTAGAACGGCATGTTCGAGTTTCACAGCCACTGTGATGCTGCTGTATGATGACACCTCCCTCAGACGCCGACTAGGGAGGTGTCGTCTCTTTTTAATTCGTCGGAGAAGGGCCCCGTGGCCAGTAGCTTTGACAGGATGCACACAGGAGCTAAATAAAGCCACTCTGATCCATGAACTGAGTAATCACGCGGCAGCATCCCCCTTTTCACGAAGCGGTCGAGTTGTTGACCTTTCTGGAGGTGCTGTTGCTGTGCCGATGGCTGGATCATTCGGGAACTTCTTTCCCTGGTACTGAATCTCCGTCATCATCGGGAATCTTGAAATCCGGTAGAAGGGACTCTTGCCACCGAAATCGTTGCGTGCGAGGAGGCTTCGGGAATCTCTCCGGCAGTGGGCATGCCCCAAGTCCGCAATTGTGTCGGATCTCTGTGATGGGACTGTAACGAATGAACTGCATTTTCTTAGCTAATAAACTCAGGATCATGGGCAGTGTTTAAGCAGAGTAATTTTATCGACCGATCGATCATCTCATGTGACCACTTGGTCATATGTCGCGATGTAAACTTTTGTGCATAAAAACTTCCTTTTCCAATCCTCGCTCCTTCGATATCTCCCGCTCTATCATCTCATCATTCTGGTCACATTGCAATCTAAGTTCGGCCCGGAACCCGAACGCATCAATACGAAAACCAAGAAGCCTTCTTAAAGACACTGTACCTGTTAAAAAGGGAGTCCTTGAAAACCTTAACAAGCATTTCATTAAATAAAAAAGAGGGGGATACTTAGATTATAGACAACTAAATTTTGCAGCAATTTTCTTCCCGGTGATGCGTAATACATTCTTGTATGCGACCACGTGGTTTTTGATTATGACAGTTAAAAAATGTATAATTGAATTTTCTTTCGTCCCCAGTTTCGGTTTCGGTTCTAGCGGCCGAGAGATGGCTGTGACGTCCCAATTAAGTCATGGTATAGTGCCTAGAATATCCAGTATATTCTAGGCACTGTAGTCATGGTCAGCTCACTTTAGTCAGGCGCGGCATGAAGATATAATGGCGATGCAATCTTTAACTTTGCACTTTTTGTGATTCATAACCTTGAGGCAGTGTGGCTTTAGTGTTGTGCTGAATTCAAACAACAGAGAAAAGATTATATCGCTGTTTTTCCATTCCTCGCGTGACCTAGCCTTGATTTTGACGTCATGGCCATAGCTCGGCTGTTGAAACCAAAATCTAAACAGGTGAGAAAAGAAATTTGATTATATATTATTCAGCCGGCATAGGCGAATATCGCGTGGTGACCCGTGTACTGTAATGTCTTACACACCATTACAAACGATAAAACACGAAGCCAAAAAGTAGGTATCTATTTCATCAATCTTCGTCTTATGGGTAGACACGATTACGCCTTTAACACCGCATTTTTATTTCCGCCCTGTTTTGGAATTGAGATAGCGGTAAAAATTTTGGCAAAGCGTTAAACACCCTTACTTTAATAATGAAGGGTTTAATCATTATTTCTAAAGACGTTTAACTGATTTTATTTTGGGACAAATGAAGGCGCAGTACCTGTCTCGCTTTATGGCGGACAACTAGATCGATAGATGTATTTACATGGTGCATCGCACCCACACATCTCATCGCACTTCGCATCCATTTCAGATAACTCGGCCTGTTGCTCGCATAAAAACGTTTTCAGGATCTTTTCTTCCCCCGAGCAATTGTGGACCGGAATGCCCTTCCCCACGAAGTCGCCGCCCCCTCATGCCAATCTTCATTTATTGAAGCCTTAAACATTTATTTTCAAACACAATTACCTGTGTTTGCATTTTTTGTCTGTAAACCCACCCCTTACGTAATGCCTTCAGAGAGAGGTCTTTAAGGAAATAAAGTGATGTGATAAGATGTGATATTGAAGAAAGGCAGAGAGGTTGGCCGGAATGGTTAAAATCTGGCCTGCTACTCTGCACTGGGGAAGGGGAGAAGGAGGATCATGATGGGTGACGACGCGGGAGAAGGCATATGAAAATACATACAAGCAAGGCAGCTTGCTTTAAAAGCGCGAATCAAGTCCGGTGGTGCGCAAAAAACGGCAAAGAGCCCGCACTGCCTGGGCACTGTTACCCTTGTCCCGCCAAGCGCCCAGCAGCAGTTCCTCCGACAGTGGCCTGAAAGCAGTACCATTCGAGGTGTGCACCCAGTCGGAAAAGACTACAGAACATTTTCTGATGTTACGATAAAATTTCTGTGCGGTTTTTGACGGGGAACCTGTTGTGACAACAGAACATTTTGCAATAACATCAGAAATTTCTGTAATTACAACAGAACAGTGCTACAGAACTGCAGACAACAGAACTATACTACAGAACAACTACAAAACTACAGAAAAGTACTACAGAATTACAGAAAAATCTGATGGTTACGACAGAACTACAGGATATTTTGTCGTATTTTGGACACAGTTCTGTAGTTTTTTTCGACGTCGTCGGTTCGAATCCCTATCTCAAACTAGCTTTTAACTTGACTAAATGAGAGGTCAAATTTTATCCCGTCACCCTGGACGCTATGCAACGCTACACAACGCTGCGTCACAATTTTCATACGAAGTCACGCGTGTTTTCTTAATCATTACGCTAACATAACTGTGCGTTACTGTGACGTATTCTTGACCGAACGTGTCCTATAATAGACCCTTGCACGACTCACGGAGAAATCGCTTTGACTCTGCTGCTAAGGTGGGTAGTCGTCAACTCGTTCCTGTGCAACCAGAACAGCAGCATTAAAATGGCTGAGATGGCTCTCCAGCATATAGAGCACCGTTATGATATTTTTTTCATCTTTCGCAGAGAAATGAGCTGTCTTCATCCACTGTGCGGGCCCTGATATGACGGAGAAAAAAATGATAGCGTTAAGAGTTGGAGAAACAAAAAGTACTTTTCACGGCCTTTGGCCCGCGCCGAAGTCATCGTGGAAAAGTCCAAAATTGTCAAAACCTCGACGCCTGTGCTTGAAGACATGACCGGCAGCTACACATCACTTCTACAACTCACCCGTAAACTACCAGCGATGACAGTTTACGCGACCTCTAACATGGTATTCTTTGGAAGGAGCTTCACTGACTTCTGTAATTTTCTTGCTTAGATTAAATTGCGTTACTTGCAGATCGGTTAATCAAAAAGTTCGCCAAGAGTTATGCGTCCCCAAAGAACGACTCCAAATGAAATACCTCAGGTCATAGCTTGCACTGTCGTGGTACGTAGCGAAAGGTGTCCCTCAAACCAAGCGCCAAGAGACTTGTGTAGCTTGTCCAAAGACAACAGCCCCTTATCCGCCGATCTGTATGTCAGCACTGAGCTCCGCAGAAAAAAAGCAGACCTTCGGAGCACATCATACCTGCTCCGACCACTCCGCGACGTGGCATTGCAACGGCTCAGGTAGAGTATGCTCTACATTAGGTATCTATGTAGAAAGGGCATTATCTCCTTATTAGAGAGATAATGTATGGCAACTAGAGACTGAGAACGAGATGGCTTATACATGTGGGCAAGCAAGACCAGTTTATTTCGTGCCCAGCCAGCGCTATAAATGCGATTGCAAATGTTGGCAGAATTGTCCATCCCTTGAAAATTCAGTCAGTAACATTACGCACTCTTTTTCGTCGAATATCTCCGCGACGACTTCAGCACATTTTGCGAAACCATTTTGATATTAGAGCCAGTAGCTGTGACATCCGTTTTGTAACTTCGTGCGAGAAAAATCGCGTAGTACTTAACCAGCCGAATCATCCGGGAACCTATTTCGAGTTTGATGCATGATGTACGGTGCAAGGAATGCTTAGACACTGTCCTTCAGTCGCCGATTCAGAAGTGATTACTTGATGCTGTAGGAGCTGCCATTAGGCCACATCGCAGTTCGTCCATGAACTTAGAGCCTAACCGACTGTTAGCATCACTCACGACACATGACAAACAGCCGTGAGCACTGAAAGCTAGCTGATCACGTCCTTTTCGGCGTTGCCTGAGGCACGACTGTGAGGTGCATCACTGAGGTGTAGTATCAGTGGAGGCTCCTCTTCATCGCTGTTCTCCCCGATTTTCATGTCGGCATCGTTAATCGGTTCCTGCAGAGCAATGTATTCAACTTGATCAGACATAAGGCAGGCTTTATGCGCAATAGAAAAGCTAGACATTAAAACTCTTGCAGAACAAATACATCAAAACAATGGCACGGTTGTGCATAAAAGAGTTTATCAAGTCCTATTGTTAGCGTGTTGAATCGATTGCGCTTGCTATATGAAAACGGCAACATTAAGCCATATGTTCATAATTACTCTATTGTAAATTTTTGATGAACATTCAAAAACAGGGAGCTCACATTGCAAAGAAACATATATTCCTTTAATATCTCCAGCAGCTGTTTGTTTCTTCATTGCAGCCAAATACCGTCTGATCTGTCAAAAGTGTCTCCCCGTGTTACCAATCGTGCAGAGAATACGACATATCTACTCTCTCTAAGAATAAACACGACCGAGCGATGCTTCGTTGCGGCCTTGGATCTTTCGAAAATTCACTAGCCGTTTTTGCCTACGTTACTAGAACAAGCTAGCAACGTTGGGTTTTGCTGGACGCTATTACTGGAAGTTTTTTAAGCGCGCGCGCGCGCGTGCACGCACGCACACGCGCACACACACACACACACACACACACACACACACACACACACACACACACACACACACACACACACACACACACACACACACACACACACACACACACACACACACACACACACACACACACACACACACACACACACACACACACACACACACACACACACACACACACACACACACACACACACACACACACACACACACACACACACACACACACACACACACACACACGCAGATATATATATATATATATATATATATATATATATATATATATATATATATATATATATATATATATATATCGCATGTTAAGTAGATGCAGAAAAATTATCGCATGTTGAATTATGATTTTTTTAAAAATACACAGCGCAACAAACATAGGACAAGCGAGTAGACGGGAACAGCGCTGTCCCGTCTACTCGTTTGTCCTATGTTTGTTGCACTGTGTATTTTAAAAAAAATGATGCACCAACTAGCTCAACTCACAGTTCTTTTGAATTATGATTTGTTTCTTGTTCTATGATAATTAAGGCTTTACGGGTTTCTTGTAAAGTGGTGTGTTTTGTGCATGCAGGTACCAATGAACTGCATAGTTTCTTTTTTCTTCACGTATGTAATATTGTTTTTGTACATATCCTGCAACTCCTGTCTTGGCTCATGCTGACAGTATGAATAAATAAAAATAGAATAAATAAATAATACTATATATATATATTGCCAGTACACTCAGCAATGCAAGGCGAATGCGCGGGTGGGTGTGTATCACAGACGAAAAGACAATTTTGCCAGAGGATAAACACATAGTTACGTTGAAAAAGACACTCAGCCGCGAAGAGAGATAAAGAGGGTTCGCTGCCAAGTTTTTTAGATTATAGGCTTCTAGGCTAATCCGTGTCGTGCTATCTTTACTTTTGACAAACTTTGTCTCTTCAAACCGGGCCACATATGCATCACCATAACCTCCTTTATACACCCTGTGCCTGTCAACTCCGCGCTCCACTGCCGTCGCCGCCGCTCCTCCTCCGTTGACAAGTTACGCCACTGGCTGCCGAGAGATGGCGACAGCGACGTAGGGTCACCCTCGCCAGGCGAGTGCCGGGTGCGCCGTGTTGCAAAGCGGTCCGGATAGCCACGCGCTGCCACTTTCTCCCTGTTTCGTGGACTGTTTTGCAGTATGCAAGGTCATGCTTCTACTTTTATCTGCCTTTTGGTGCTGCAGGAATACAGCATTGCAGTAAGTGCCAGCTTTGCTTTGTCCTTCCGGCGATATAGCCGCGAAGTATTCAGCTGCTTTGAGGCTTGTAAAAAATAGTGCAAGCACCAAACACTGTGTTTATTAAGCGTCAATACTGCATTGTATTGTATTGTATTGTATTGGGTTTTTTGGCGCATAAGCAACTCAGGCTATCATGCGCCAGGAACAAGGTTTGTTTTTATTTTGTGCATAAGGAGTTATATATATATATATATATATATATATATATATATATATATATATATATATATATATATATATATATATATATATATATATATATATATATATATATAATGAGGGGGTGCTCATTATAATACATGAAGGAAAGAAGACAACAGCCGGCGAGGCCAAGGAAAGTGCTGGGGATGGTACTTTGTATTTTTTTTTAATGTTTACTTGGATAATCACAGAAACTAGTAATGTAATCTGTTTACGGAAAATATAATTAAACACAAAGTAGAACTGCTTCTACTTTGTGTTTAATTATCTTTCCCATAAACGGATTACATTACTAATTTCTGTGATTATCCATGGAAACATTAAAAAAAAAAGAAAAAAAAAAGACAAAGTACCATCCCCAGCGCTTTCCTTGGCCTCGCCGACTGTTGGCTTCGTATATATATATATATATATACACACACACACACACACACACACACACACACACACACACACACACACACACACACACACACACACACACACACACACACACACACACACACACACACACACACACACACACACACACACACACACACACACACACACACACACACACACACACACACACACACATATATATATATATATATATATATTATATATATATATATATATATATATATATATATATATATATATATATATATATATATATATATATATATATATATATATATATATATTCCTAAGGTTTGGTCAGGAGCTTTGTATCCTTTAGACAATGGATAACATTTTCAACTTCGACAAGTGGATCTTTTCCCAACAGCAGGCTGAGATAGAGAGGAAAATTTTTTTTCCTTAACTTTTCTAGTTCAGTGCAGGAAAGTAGGACGTGGTTTATTGTTAGTTCACCTGCGCATCTTTCACAGGGAGGTCTGTCGTCTTTCTTTAGAATAAAGCTATGTGTCATATGAGTGTGTGCGATGCGAAGACGACATAAAATGACTTCGATGAAGCGTTTTTGGTGACTGCACGATTTCCATTCTTCAATGATAGACTTGACAAGGTGAAACATATTATTAATTTCGTTGTTACATGAGCTCTTCCATTTTACTCTCAGTTTTCTCTCTACAAGTCTTAGAACATCTTTATGTGGTATGTTGACTGGCTGTATTTTAGTATGAGGGGCTGCTGCAGCACATGCATCAGCTCTCATTGCCGCTGATTCCAACGTGGCTTGGTACCCAACAGAGTTTAATTGTATGCCCCTGTGTTTCTGCGGCTATTATATTATGAATTATGTTTCCGATTAAAGGTTCTGTAGCATTTCTATGATTTAATGGTGTGATAACGCTGAGAGAATCGGTATAAAGGATGCTATTTTCAAAACCTGTCCTTAATATTTTTTCTACCGCCAAAGAAATAGCGTGACATTCAGCTGTGAAAATTGATGAGAAATCCGTTAATTGTACTATATTTTCCCATTTTTCTTGTACCACAGAACTTCCAACGTGAGATACTGTTTTAGACCCATCTGTATAGAACGCTGTGTAATCTCTGTATTTGTCATTTAGTGCCAAAAACTCCTGTACTATGTGTTCATGCGGTGTTTCTTACGGAACTGTGTCAATGTAAAGTCATGTACAGCGGGGAAATGGTACCAGGGGGGCAGTGGGCTGGGTTTTCGGGCAATATTTGGAAGAGAATCAAGTATGTCTAATTCTTCGCATATCTGTTCAAAAGGAAGAATTAATGGTCTGATTGTTTGAGGTTTGTTGTTAATCAGGGTTCTGAATGAGCACTTTGAAACTAATAGTGTAATAGTAATGTTAAATGTTTACCTGTGATTTCTGGACTGCAATGCTAATTGCTTCCCTGCCTAGCTCGTCTGCGTAGTGTGTTAGATGTGCTCCTGCGATGGCTTTTTTTTTTTTGCAGTATACGCTAATTACGAAATTTTGTGATAAAATAGAAACACAAGATTTACCTATTGTGAAGATGACTACTTTAAAGTGAGTTAAACCGAGTCGTGCAAAGCCTATATTAGTTTTCCTTGTCAACTAAATCGCTGTCCCTCTCTAGCATCGGAAACCGCAAAACTCCTACTCAACCGCATTAAGGCCCGTGAAAAATAATGACAGCACCAGAAGTGTGTTTATTACGCGTCAGTAAGGTAATAATAATAAATGTGCACGTGTATTTTCTGGACAGCGATGTTAACTTCCTCCCTGGTTAGCTCGTCTGTGTGGTATGTTACATGTGCTCCAGCGCAGTATTTTTTGTTTCGCTAACTGCGCAATTCTTTGAAAAAATAAATATAGATAGATAGATGTATTTATTGAAAGGAAAAGTCAGAGAGGTTGGCCGGAATAATTCAAATCTGGCCTGCTACTCTGCACTGGGGAAGGGGAAGGAGAGAAGAGAAAAAATAGAAACACAAGCTTTGCCTATTGCGACGATTATTTTGGAGTGATCGAAACAGAAAGATGCAACGCGTATATTCGTCTTTCCTTGTTTTTTTTTAAGTTAAAAAAAAAAAAAAAACGTTTGTACGACGCGCTGAATCATTGAAAGTAACAGCTGATACCAAAATTGTTCTCCTTACAAATCTCAATGGCGTACTGCGATGCAGTTGTTCCAATTATCTGTAAATCAAGCTGGCTTCTGAAGTGCTATCAGTGACAGCAGTCACCGTGAACATTTTTCCCTAATATGCACGATTCATGCTTAGGAACAGTTACCACGCCAGCGAATAACAGCGCTCCCGCCCCGCGCCAACGTTCGTACCTGTGCGACCTGTGCGCCTCGACCCTACGTCAGTGGCGCCCTCAGCGAGGGGAGCGGTAGCGCCGCGCAACTTTACCCGACGGCGCCGCTCTATTGTACGCGCGGCGCGTCGACAGGCACCATCACATTTACTTATGCGAGCAACTATATGCTTGTAATGGGAATCTTCATTTTTTAATTTTCGGACGTGTTCCCCAAGACGGTCATTGACACAACGTCCAGTTTGGCCGATGTAATAATTCGCACAAGTCTTGGGAATGGAATGAACCAAGAAAGAGAGAGGGGAGGGAGTAGACAAGGCGGCTTAGCACAAAGGCCTGAATAAGACGACGGAGGTCGTGAGATCTCAGCCGTGTGACGGGCAAGAAAATCCATGATGTAACCATGGACCCGGGAACAAACGTTAAGGGTGGAAAGTGCGTGTAGGATGGTGGCATGGAGGACGTTAATATAGAAATCTTCGCAAAGATATAAGACGTTGTCAAAGGCTTTCGTCAAGTCCAGTTCCAAGATTGCGCGAGTGCGCTTGACATGAAGCACGTGAATGACCTCTTGGGAGAGTGAGAGCATGACGTCCTGGGTGGAGAGGAATGGGCGAAAGCCGAAAATTGAATCAGGGAAGAGGTGGCTGTTCTCGAGGAAGCTCTGCAAGCGGTCTGGCAGGAGGGCCAGATTGAAGAGCAGGGGCGACAAGACCGATCCCTGCGGGGTGCCCCTATCACTGAGCTCGACAGGATACGCCTTCTCTTCCCCTATCCTGATGGTCGCTGTTCGGTTTGGCAGAAAAGCTTTGGTGTAGCCGAATGTCTTTCGGCCACACCTGGTCATATTGAGATCCTGCAACACGCTCGCGTGGGGCACGTTATCAAACGCTCCCTTCAGGTCGAGGGCGAGTATCCCGAGCGGCGCGTGCCTCGTTGCCGGCTTGACGACCAGTTGCATCGTCACGTCTTGGGTGCTGAGATGTTGCCTGAAGCCGTAATTCGTCTCCGGCATCTGATCCGTTTCTTCGAGGACCTTCATGCGATCACCGTCCCCGCGCACGACGTGAGGGAGACGGGCCGCATGTTGTCTATCGTGATGGTCTTGCCGGGCTTTGGAATGAAGCAGACCACGACGCCTTTCCATTCCTTCGGCAACTGCTAGCCCTCCCAGACTTTGTTTATGTGCCCTAGGAGGCCGCGGGCCGCTTTACCGCTCATGTTACTGAGTAGGCTGTACGTTATATCATTCCTGCCGGATGCACTTCTCTTGTTACTTTCATCTATCGCTGTCCACAGTTCCGACATGTAAAACGGCCAGTCCAACTCTTCGTCGTCGGGTCCTTCGTACCTCTCGGGCACCGGGTACTGCCCCTTCCCTGTCTTTAGGTACCTCGCCTTCAGGTCTTTCAGGAGCCCGCGGTCGTCTTCCTTGTACATGTTCAATACTTTGGTAAGGTTGCGATTGGTCGTTGTTTTGCTACTCAATGAGTCGGTCAGATGACTCGAGAGACACCACGTTTTCCACGTCGAGAGCTTGCCCTGCAGGCCGTCGCAGGTCTTCAGCCAATTCTCCCTGCATAGTTTGGTCGCGTGCTCGGTGATCTGTTTGTTCATGGCTGCTATGCGCTTGGCCAGCTTTCTGTTGTGCCTTTGACGTTTCCATCGCCGCGTTAACGAGTGTCGGGCTGCCCGCATGCAATGTGGTCTACACTTCAAGCGGTCGGATGCTTTGGGGAAATGAAGGCAGGTTATATTTATAGTCACACAGTCATGTGGCTCCTTCAATGTCAATGGTTAGTCCACGCTGACGTGTGTTGGTTTATAAAAAGAAAAGGTGCAGTATCTGCCACATTTTTCTGTGGACACGTGAACCGCACAGCGACATTTCTTCACCATGCTCCTTGAAAATTTAAGGCCCCGCGAAGGCCACCTCTATCTAACTTAATGAAAATTTCGTTTCCAAATCGCGGATCGAAAAGGCGGGGTTGCATGGGCTATTGTTCCAACACACACAGATTTTACTCGTATCACTATGTCCAAGCCATAGTTAAGCCCCCACAATTTTTATTGTTTAGAAATCTTTATTGCGCAACCAGCAAGAGATGAATTGGTTTTGTCGGTGCAGGTGGAAGGTCAGCTAATTAGATGAAGGTATCATAGAGAGCTTAGCAATTAGATACTTAATAATTATATAACTTCTACACAAAGCTATTAGAAACACCGGGTCGGAGAATTATAAGAAACTTTGGCGTTCATAGATGCCTAATCCGTACTATAGGCCATGGAATATCAGAGAATCTGAATAGAAGCTTTCGAAAACGTTTTAAGATATTGTGAACTCCACAGTGGGTGGTTCGTTAAAACATCCCGGAACTGCATGGTTCTGCGCTGCACACTTTGTGGCGCTTTACCGACATGCCACCGCGAATAGAAGGTTGCCCCAAGGCTGGGGTGCCGCGAATGTTTCTGGTATCCCGCGTGTATCGTGCCGAGGAAGGTTGGCCATCTTATTCCAACGTACCTTTAGCTGCTCGTTCAGCAGTCCCAGCCGCCTCCACAGACGCAGGAAGGCAGGGCTGGAGAGCCGCAGGCTTTGGTATAACTCTTGCTTCCCGTCTGGCATGTCGAATAGATGAGAGGTAAAGACACGTAAGTGCTGAAGCAAGATGTACTTCAAAGGAAAACAGACCCTCGTCAGCAAAAACAAGAGAAAAACAGACTCGCTGTATGGGACCCGAACGCTTTCATTGTGAACATTGAAAGTGACAAACAGGTGTTGTATTTTAAAGTGCGCAATAGATGGTGATTGATTTGACCTTTTCGAACTTTGGTGAATACAAGACCAGTGTTTTGGTTTTTGTGGTTTAACGTCCTAAAGCGACTCAGGCTATGAGACGTCGTAGTGGAAGGCTCCGGATATTTCGACCACCTGGGGTTCTTTAACATGTTTTGTTGTTGATGAAGTGACAGAATACCACTCGACTGTCGTTGTTTTTGATGTTTCGTATCTGCGGCACGAGCCCGTTTATTGTTTGGAGACATAGGAGTTCGTTTATCACACAGCGCGTCAGATAGCTACCGAGTCCAGGGAAAGACTGACTGAAGAGCAGCCAGTACACCTCTCCTCCGCCGGAGCACAGTGGCGCCCTCTACAAAGCTCTGGGGTTTAGAGATACCAGTGACCGGGTGAATAAACCGGCGGTGGAAACTAGCAGAAAACGACTGGAAGATCGGTGGCTTAAAAGCAGAGAAGTGACATAATGCTAGTAATCTAGAAACAAAAATTTAATAAATAGAATGATGGTTTAGTTAACCATTCTAAATCAATAATTAAGATAAAGGGAGAAAAATGAGCATGATAGCTACTGCTATAACCTCGTTTCAAAGGGGACGCTCCTATATTCCATTCCATCCATTCCATTCCATTCCATCGAGATGTCAGGTTTGTCGCTAGACAAGAGAAATTACGGGTAATAAAGAAAAAAATTCTCACGAGCCCGGAGTGGAGTTCTTTTTTTCTTTATTACCGACTTCGACACGACACAGGTACAAAATGTAATGATAAAACACTTCAGAGCACATATACTGAAGTCACAGGTTTAAAATGTTTTTCAACTGCACCAGTTCCTTAAGCAGTCCAATCAATGTTGGCTGGTCAGGAAGTACACGACGCGCTTATCGAACCGTATGACACTTTCAATAGGGTTTTGCCCGTTCGATTCCCGACTGAGACGACCTATTTCTTTTTCTTTAAGTGCGAAGCCTGTTTTCTGATCACAATTTGTGATCACACTTTCTAAACATGCCGCGCATGAGCCAGGACCTTAAGAACAATTTATCGAGAGTATACCTCGCTTCTTTCATTGAAAGCTGCTGGACAATATTTGGGTTATCTCCTAAAGTTTAAATTGCAACATAGCGCTTTTCTTTTGAAGCCAGTCTAATCATGGGACTTTAATTATTCATCTCTAATGCTAATATGATATAAGTAATTGTATTGGGACTTCTTTGTGCAAAAAGGTTCTGCCTTCCCCACTGGACATTCAGAAATTTACAACAAATTTGGAAGTGATGATGACTGACTGCGGCGCTCAGGCGTCGTTTCTGAAAGTACTATTCTAGCCACTGTACTGAAAGTGAGATTTCGTGAACAATGTGGCCTGTGTGCTCATAAGATTCGGCTGTTCTTAGGCATGGAGTTGGCGTTTCCATAAGGGGACGTGAAAGCTAGAGTGGTGAATGGGCCGAAGCACAGGCGCCAGGTGCGTGCTGATCGCATCGAGCCGGGCGCCTTCGAGCCAGCGCCGCGTCGGCGACCCTCTTTCACCATATTTTACATTCCGTATGGCTTTTCTTTTGTCGTCGTATCTTACTGCCTGCCATGGATATTACGCTTTGTTTATGAACGCGGGAGCATTTAGCGACTATGTTCGAAGGAACTTGTCCCCAGAGTTTGTCATCACGATAGCGGTGAACTGAAGATAGTTAGATGAAAGACAATTATATGTGAAATAGGACCAAGAAATCTCGCCAGGAAAATGTTGTGGTCGAAGTGGAGTCATCACTTAATTACAGCCAAAATCCAATCAGACGTCAACATAGCTGAACGAGCTAATGGCGACGTCCAAACAGACGTGACGCCACAAAACCAGAAGACGACGTGTGTTTCGGCGTCAGTACAGTATACCGTCAAAGTGAAAAAGTGCTAATAAATGGTCGAGGTCGGCCTTGATTCTAGATACTAACTTCCGAAATTGTACGGAGCCTTAAAAGCCGAGCGGTTTTCTCTAAATCAAGCCCCAAACATTACAGCGTCCGTAGACGTCGTCGATGGGTGGCGTGATATTTGGTGGGCCGTGTGTGATTGCTTTGTGCTATTGAATACACAAAAATTTGCCGCAATCACTGCAGAACCTGCACTGGAGAAATGCGTAAGCCTGAGTGTTGCTGTTTTGTCCACGAGATGTGTGAGCAGGATTCTGGGAGGGACAGATACTATGCCTTTCCTTTCCTTTAATCCAATTACAGAGTTCCGGTGAACTTTGATGCGTTCAGCGAAACGTTCGGCAAGGGGTGCGCGATGTACTGTATGCAGCGGCAACGCTCTAGCTTTCGAATTTCTGCACTGCAGATTCCTGCAGTGCTCTCAGAATTTTTCAGTCTGCAGTTGGCTGATTATATTTCTTTATACACACTTTCTAACCATTCCCACCCATTCGTGCATGCAAATGACGTCCTTTTCCTCTCGTTCAGGCGAGGAGGAGGAGGAGGAAAAACTTTATTTAGCCCTATATTATTTGGCGGTTTTTGGACGTCTTCAGAGATGTCTGCTTGTTGTATCCACAAGAGTCTTCTCCGTCGACTTCGTCCACTTTTTCACAATGGTCGGTTGCCCTCAGTCCAGGGCTCCGCTGGCTGCTGCCGCCCGTTGGGCTCGCTGTACCAGACCTTGCTGGTCTTCGCAGCGGTCGCTGGACAGCAGAGTCTCCCATTGCTCCGCACTCGGGTTTCGAATTTTGGGGACCACATCTATGTTTTGACATGCCCATGTGATGTGATATATTGCTGGTTTTTCATCGCACCACGGACATCTGTCAGCGTATATGGTAGGGTGCATTTTGTTTAGTATGTGTAGGTTTCGGTATGAACCCGTCTGTAATTGTCTCCATATGACAGTTTCCTCTCTGGTGAGAGAACTGTGCGGGGGGGGGGGGGGGGGGATATCGCATTCTCCTTCCTCTATAGTTTTCTAGTATGGCCGAGTATGCCTTGGGTGCTGGCAAAAGTTCCGCGGACCCGTCGGATGCTCGGAAAGTAGTATATGCTCGAGCTATCCTGTCAGCCTCTTGGTTCCCTGCCACCCCCATGTGCCCCGGTACCCATACAATTTTGTGTCTGGTCTTGTTTTCTTCGTGGTTTTTAATTCTGTCGCTCGCTTCGAGGAGTATACGAAGCGCGTGACGACCAATCCTACCATTCATGAAATTTCGACAGGCTGTTTGAGAGTCCGTGAGTATCGTTAGCGACCGCCCAGCTCTATAGCCCTCCGCCACCGCTAGAGAAATGGCTACTTCCTCGGCCTCTGCTGCTGTGCAGTGTCGGATAGAGGCGCTGGTCACTTCGCGTAGAGACGAATTGACCACCGTGGCCACTGCAATTTTGTTCTGTCCTCCTCTCGAGGACGCGTCTGCATACACAGTCGTGTCTTGAGGAGCGTATGTTTTTGAATAAAATCGGCCCTTGCTTCTCTTCTACCTTGGTGGAGGTTAGGGTCCATGTTTCTCGGGATTGGAGCTACCTTGAGGGACTTGCGAAGTTCGTCGGGGATCGTTACCGTCCTCGCTATTTCTCGCATCTGCTCACAGTTTCCGAGTCTCTGTAAGAGCGCTCTTCCAGTCGTTGTCTGCAGCAACCTGAGTTTTTGCGACTCAAGCTGCACCTCGCGTAGTTCTTCGAATGTGTTTTGCAATCCAAGCGCCATGAGCTTTTCTGTAGACGTGTTGCGCGGTAATCGGAGCGCCGTCTTATACGCTTTGCGTAGTAGGGCTTGTTGTATTTCACTCTTGTTGAGGCACTGGTAGGGCAGGCTGTACATAATTCGGCTCACTACCAGGTTTCTAACTAGTTTTAGTGTGTCTTCTTCGCGCATGCCATGCCGCCTGTTGGTGATGCGGGTGATCATGCGTGTCACTTGTAGCGTTGTTGTTTTGAGCATGGTAAAAGTGTGACTACTGCGTTGGTTCGATTGAACCCACATACCTAATATTCTTATTGTTGTCTTTTCAGGGATGGGCATTCCTTCCAGGTAGATGTTGAGTTTCAGGTTCTCACTGGTTGGGACGGTCCGGTTTTGTTTGCCTCTCCACACTCGAAGCAGTTCCGATTTCTCGGTCGAGCATGCGAGTCCTCTTTCTCCGAGATATTTCTGTACACAGGAGGCCGCTTCCTGTAGTTTTTCTTCCTTCTCCCCTAGAGAACCGGTGTTCGTCCAGACTGTTATGTCGTCTGCATACATGGCGTGCCTGATGCCTTCGATCTTCTCTAGTTTTCGTGCTAGACCTATCATAGCTATATTGAAGAGGATAGGTGAGATGACTGATCCTCGTGGTGTTCCTTTGTTTGGCGCGTGAAGTTTGCTCGATCGAAGGTCTCCCATGCCGATGGTGGCAGTTCTATCTGACAGGAAGGCTTTGACGTACCCGTGGATTCTGCGTCCGCAGTCCAGGTCGTCTAGGCCTCTAAGGATCGCTTCGTGACTGACGTTATCAAATGCTCCCTTGATATAAAGGGCCATTATGACATTTTCACCTGTTCGGGGTACGTTGCGGAGCACATCTTCTTGTATTTGAAGCAGCACGTCCTGCGTCGAGAGTTTTGCTCTGAAGCCGAACATGGTATGGGGTACATGTTCATTATCTTCCATGAAATTTTGCAGTCTGAGCATCACCACCCGCTCGTAAAGCTTGCCGAGGCACGACGTGAGCGAGATGGGCATGAGATTTTCAATTCGGAGCTGTTTGCCAGGTTTAGGTATCATAATTACTTCGGCGTGTTTCCAGTCTTCGGGAACCGTCTCCGCCTCCCAGTGTTTGTTTAGAAAGCTTACGAGCTCTTGTATGAGGTCGTCACTCAGGTTTCGGATCAGGGCATTGTCGATTCTGTCGGCTCCTGCTGCCGTGTTTCTGGTCGTATTCCTTATGGCCGCATAAACTTCTTCCACAGTTATTGGGCGGTCGAGCCTCTCGTTTTCGGCTCCGCGATAGTTTCCTTGGTATCGTGAGGGGTTGCGATCACCGAAACATTTTTTTCGTGCCTTCTCTAAAAGGTCGGTGTCCGAACCCTCGAAGGAGTGGATGAATCTGTGGATGCTTTTATTGTTTTCTGACTTTGTTCTGGTCGGATCGATTAGTGCTCTTAGGAGATTCCAGGTTCTGGCCGTACCTAAGGTTCCCTTAAGCGAGTCGCTGAATTGTTCCCAATTTTGTCTCGCGAGTTGCGCTGCGTATTCTTCAGCTTTTGCCGTAACTTCTGCTATCTTTAGTTTTAGTTTCCTGTTGTGTTTTTGCTTCCGCCATCTTTTGGTGAGACTGCGTCTGGCTTGCCATAGTCGCAGAAGGTGCCCGTCTACTTCGGGCGTTGTTGTTCGTCTTACACTTTTTGTGCATTTGTCTCGCGTTTCTGTCAACATGCCGCTCCAGTTTTCTAGTGATTGAATGCCGCCTTCAGATTTTTTGCAAGCCCCGCGGAACGCGTTCCAGTCCGTGAGTTTTGCTTGTCCGATCCGGCATCTTACCCTTTCCGACGCTATTCGCGTCCGGAGGATAAAGTGATCGCTACCTAGGTTTTCCATCATATTTTCCCACTGTGACTCCTTGCTCTTCCTTACGAACGTGAGGTCCGGGCAAGTGTCCGTGCTCACACTATTACCGATTCTCGTGGGGGTCGCGGGATCTGTGATTAGCTTACAGCCAAAATATTCGGCTACGTTGGCTAATGTTCTTCCCTTGATATCTTGTTTCCGGTATCCCCAACTCGTGTCCATGGCGTTGAAATCTCCCACGATAATGAGTGCATTTTCTTTGGCCAGCTTGTGCGCTCCGTGGAAGAGTTCGAAGAATTTGGCTTTTCTTTGTCTTGGCGGGCTGTACACGTTTAGTACGAATGTGCTCCTTCCCTTCCGCTTTTTCGGAATGATTTCGACAAGCGCGTGCTCGATGTCCGTGTCGGCGATGGTATCGTGCCTGATTGCGGTGATGGCTTTGATGACTAGAACGGCTGCTTCACCTCCGTTTTGGCTCTCGTAAACATCGTACCCCTGTAAAGAGGGCCTGGTTCCAGTCTCCTGGAGCGCAATCACATCGGGGGGTGTAAGCTGTGTGTTTATGTATTGTTTTAGTAGGGCCTGTTCTTTGTGGTAGCCTCTGCAGTTCCATTGCCAAATTTCTAAGTTTTCTTGGTCTTGCTGACGCGTCTTAGTCATGTTTACGTGTTCGTGCTGTTGCCTTGTTCGACAGCGAACGCCGTTAACGCTGGACTGTTGTACGCTCTTTCCCTAATGTTTTCGTTATGTCTTTGTTTTCGAAAAGCACTTTTGATTTCTGAGATCTGCTCCTGAAATTGGGCTTGCATCTGTTGCATTTGAGATTGGATTTGCCGCATCATATCCTGCATCATCTGCTGCATCATCTGTTGCATTCGTGTTTAAGTTCTCCATTGTTGGATGCTTGTGGCTGTTTTGGAAAGGCTCTAGTGATTTCAAGCTCCCGCTGTTGTGCCTTTAGTGTTTTTGTTAGTTCCTCGACCTTACGTTCGAGCTCATTTTGTTTGAGGATCGAGCGAGTTCAAGCTCGCGTCTGAGTGCATCACTGCTCGCGTCTTTAGCTTCTTTGACAGGAATATTTTTGTTGTTTGTATTGCTTGTGTTACTATTTTCTACCGAGTACGGATCAATGGTAGATGCCCAGCTTACCTTGCTGCCGCCTTTCTGGGAAAGCTTCTTTTTCTGCTTTTCTTGTTTGTTCCCTTCCTGTGAACCGGCCGGCGACAGAGGTGGGAAGGAATTGGACCTTGATCGGCTCCTCGAGGTCTCTCCTTCTGAGCTGAACCATCGCTTGCGTGGTCGCCCGCGTTGGCCACTGCGCCCTCTTTCCCCACTGGGCTTTCGTCTTGCTTTTTTCAGTCTCTCGGGGCACTCTTTGGATCCGGTGCGATGTGCCTCACCGCATATTAGCCGCTTGAGCTCGCACACATGGTCTTTCGTCGGATTTTTATCTCCGCACAGTCCGCACACAATAATGTCCGGTGTGTGGCACACGTCGGAGCGGTGTCCTTGCTGGAAACAGACGTAGCACACTTGCCTCGTGGGGCGGTACTGGTAGCACGGTAGTTCACCTCCGTAGTATATTACGAATTTCGGCAAGATCGGGCCGTCGAACGTGATCACGGCGGTCTTGGATTTTCCAAGCATCCTTGCCTGGATAATGGTTACTCCTTGAGTTCTGACTCGTAGGTGTGCTTTCAGCTCTTCGGGAGACGTACCTGGGTCAACACCGTGAATTACGCCGCAAAAGACGTCCTCCGGAGCTGCCACGTAAGCGTTGACCTCGTACGACTTTCCGGCGAATTTAAGGCGGGTAATGCGCCGCACCAGGTGAGCCGTTTCTTCATGTGGGGTGCTAACGATAATGATATTTGATCCTGTACGAAGCCTTACAAGTATGTCCTCGTCCTTGCATTGTTGGCCGCACGCCATGATAACGAAGAGGCGTCCGTGTGCTGTGCGATGTCAGCGCACGTTAAAGATCCCCAGATGGTCGAAATTACTCTGAAGCCCTCCATTACGGCTCCTCTTTCTCTCCACTTTCACTCCCACCTTCCTCCCTTCCCTTATTCTAGGTGGTGTTGCCTTAAGGCGCGGTTGAGGTGTCCAGATGAAACAAGTGAGACAGTTACCGTGCCTTTCCCTTCCTATAAATCAATCAATCTCGTAGTTTTCCTCGCGTTTACGCTCAATGTTTCAAATTTCCTGCCACCAGAAGTTAGGCCTACGTCACCGGAAGTCGAGCGCCACGCGACACCCCCTTTGGACGTCGACACTATACCCGTCCCGGCTATTTCGACTTCTGATTGACTTAATTGGCTCTGATTAATTAACTAAGCAATCCACACGCACCTCCCGATGTACATACCACACGAGAGTTTTGATGCTCTGTCTAATGCAACCATTTATCTTATAAAGTCATTGGCGCGCGTTCCTTGGCGCGCGTTCAAGTTTGGGATTGCAGATGGTAGAAACGCTAGACAAGATGAGACTTCTGGAGGAAAGACGCAGTACCTGCGACACTTTCTCCGACAAGTGTGCGTTTGGATGGTTCGCCATCACTCCTGTCGCGTGGCGTTCCTTGATACGTGTTCAAGTGTGCTATTGCAGATGGCAGGAACGCTGGTCAAGACGAGGCTTCTCAGGCTTTCGCCCTTGCAATACTTTATTCGATAAAGTCCTCGTAATTTTTATCTGTTGTAGGCCGTCATTGCACACGCTACCGCTTCGGTGGTCGACGACGGCTGTTGCGACACGCGTCTTTCTTTCTCTCTTTATCTTTCTCCTCTATTTTCCCGCACGGCCCCGCCGGGGTGGTGCAGTGGTAATACGCCCGACTACAGTGCCAGAGTACCCGGGTTCGAACCCGACCTCGGCGGCTGCGTTTCAATGGAGGCGAAACGCTGAGGCGTCCGTGTGCTGTGCGATATCAGTGCACGTTAAAAATCCCCAGGTGGTCGAAATTACTCCGTAGCCCTCCACTACGGCTCCTCTTTCTCGCTTTAAACTTTCACTCCCACCTTCCTCTCTTTCCTTACGGCGCGGTTGAGGTGTCCACAGAAAGGCGTCCGTGTGCTGTGCGATGTCAGCGCACGTTAAAGATCCCCAGGTGGTCGAAATTGCTCCGTAGCCCTCCACTACGGCTCCTCTTTCTCTCTTTCCACTTTCACTCCTACCTTCCTCCCTTCCCCTACGGCGCGGTTGCGGTGTCCACAGAAAACAAGTGATACAGTTACCGCGCCTTTCCCTTCCTATAGATAAATCAGTCCACAGAAAACATGTGAGACTGGTACCCGCCTTTCCCTTCCTATCAATCCATCTCTCTTCTGTCCGCACGAGGCAGCGCCGGAGTGGTGCAGTGGTAAGGCGCCCGACTACTTTGCCGAAGTACCATAATACAACATTTTGGGCGAGTTGGTTGTATCATACATTAATTATGACAGCGCAAGGACGGCACAGAACTCTTGTTCTGTGCCGTCCTTGCGCTGTAATAATGAATCTGCCGAAGTACCCGGGTTCGATCCCGACCGCGGCGGCTGCGTTTAGATGGAGGCAAACGAAGAGGCATCCATGTGCTGTGACTCCCGTGAGATGTCAGCGCACGTTAAAGATCTCCAGGTGGTCGAAATTACTTCGTAGCTCTCCACAGCGGCTCCCCTTTCTCTCTTTCTATTTTCCTTCCTACCTTCCTCCCTTCTCTCACAGCTTGGTTGAGGCGTCCACAGATGCAAGTGTGACAGATACTGCGCCTTTCCCTTCCTCTGAACCAATTATTATTATTCAGCGGAGGTGGCTCAGCTACAGAGCCAGTAGCGGGCCCGTTCATTTTCTTTTCCTTTCTCCTGCAGCCACAACAACCTTTGGATCTAAGTGGAACCGCCCACATTGGCTCCCAATAACGCACTTAATTGGCTGTGAATAAGTACCTAATTAACCAATTTGCCACTTGTACACCTTTAATTCACGCTCTATCGTATGGCACCATTCATTTTCCGATATATTAACTAGTTCCTCTTGCAGCTCCGACAAATCACGACCCATGCGAAACCCGCCTACTCTAGCTATACAATGCTTACGCATTAATAACGTCAGCTCATATCGCTTTCTCATCATTTGCTTCGCTCTTCTTTGGAAACAGGTGTGCATGCCCATTCGCTTCCCCAATTCGTAGCGAAATGATGTCATCGCATTGTGAAGCTTAGGTTCCCCCAACTTGCCTCCATTCCGGCATCCCATACACTTATGCGCGCGCACGAAGTAATAAAAAAAAAGCTCTCCTCAAAGATTTCAGATGTGTACTATAAACTAACGGTGTGTGTCAAGTATATCAGTCTTAGGAACCTGATGCCAAAATAGGAAACCTGTCTGGATGCTCGAACTTCCTTGTGTATTTTCAGGCATACACATGAATTGTTTACAACGGTTTAATTCGAATGACAATATATCGCTATTACTTTTAACAGCGCAAACAACTGTTATCTTCAATATTACATAAAACAAAACAAAAGAGAACTTCCTCGTATATTTTCAAACACACTCGTGAATTTGTATCACCGCATAATTTGAATAATATATTGCTATTGTTTTCAACAGCGTAAACTACTATGTTTAGTATCGCCTAAAACAAGAACCGTATTTGGAACTTCCTAGCATTTTTTCATAGACACAGGTGAATTTTTATCACCGCAATATTCGAATGACAATTTTGTCGCTTTTGTGTTCACAGCGGAAACAACTGTTACCTTTAATATCGCCTAAAACATAAAAGAGCAAATTTTTTCAAGAGTAAAATCGGTCCCCCGATCGAAAACGCTGACTAAAATAAAAATGTTTCTTTAAATGAAACGTACATTTCGCTGTGTATATATATATATATATATATATATATATATGATGCGAGAACATTTAACGTACTTGGCCGCTTAAAAAATTATAGAGCGAAGGGTACGCTTCATTTAAAGAAACGTTTTATTAGACTCGACGTTTCGACCAGAAGCTGGCCTTCATCAGGAGTGTGAGTGCAAGCAATGGGAGTAGGTTTTATATGCAAAGAGTGGAAAGAGAGACAGGTGCGCAGAGTACAATGGCATTGTAGTGATGGGTGGGGTAAAAAGCAGGTGCAGGCGGGGAGTGGAAGAAAGTGCAGGTGGGAATGAATGAATGAATGAAGCCTTTATTGAAAGGAAGGGATGGCTCTCGGCCGCTGTTTGGGTTCTTGGGGAGTTAGGAGGGATGGGAGTGTAACTTCTTCATCTTAACGGTTCTTCAAGCTGTTGCTTGTTGCTTGCCATGCGGCCGATCTTCGCGCTCTAAGTCGACCTCTCTCACACTACTCGAAGCAGGCCGCTCTCACTGCCGTATGTAGCAATGGAGTGTTGTATTTCGGTGCTTGATATAACCTGACCTGCTAATGTGGGCATGTCGTCGTGTGGAATATGCGTAATTTTGTTTCTTCCTTGTGAAAACGATGGACATTGCCATATAAGATGTTCTAGGTCTGCTGTACACTGTTCCTGACAGTGCGTGCATATGTTGTGTTTGAGTGTTTCGTGTCTTCGGAGAAGCCACTTGTCAAGTATGTGCGCTTCATAGTGCAGGTGGGGAAAAAAAAAAAGAGACGGCACATGGAAGGAAGCACAGAATACAGTAATAGGTATGACCCCAGGCGACAAAAGCAGGAATTGTGTGACCTTTATTGTGTGTATGGTGGGGGAGGCTGACATTCCTTTGGGCCACCTGCAGTAAGCTTGACTTGGCCATTTTGGGTGTGTTTGAGGAAGGAATTTACGGGGTAACTGAACTTTGAAGTGGAGAAAGAATACCAGGGCTCTCATTAATACCGGCATGCAGGGCATTAAATTTAAATATGAAGTACGATTCTCGCTGTTCCCGTTCGCGGTTGCTATGGAAGCCGCTCTGGAGCAGGAAAACTTTAAGTTTGTCGAATTTGTGACTTTTCTGTTGCAGGTGTTTGGACAGGGGAAGGTGGGGGAGAGATTTACTGTGTGCGCGATGGTTGTTGAAACGAATTCGGAAGGGGTTCTCGGTCTGCCCTATGTATTGCATTTGACACTCGCCACACTCGAGCATATATACCACGTTCCTGGAGTCACAATTCAAATTTCCGCGGATGGAGTGTTTAAAATCAGAGTGTGTGCTCTGTGCCGTGGTCGTTGTTTGCATGTGTTTGCAAACTTGACACCTATTTTTTCCGCACGGCATACAACCCACAATATCTGCTTTATCGATAGTAGAGTGTACTACATAATTTTGTAAATTTTTTGGTCGTCTGTATGTAACCCGCGGAACCACAGAAAAAATTTTGGAGAGGCGATCACTTTGTTCGATGATGTTAAAGTGTTTTTTTAGTATTTTGTTGATGTTCGGAAGGTTGTTTGCGAAAGTTAAGACCAGGTTTGAGCGGTGTTCATTTTGTGCTGCCGGCCGGTCTTCCCCAAATGTTTCATTGCGATCAATTAATCCCGCTTTTTGGATGGCATCATCAATAATAGTTGGCGGATAGTGCTGGTGTTTCAGAACCTCCCGCATACGGTTGGAATTTTCCTCGAAATCTTTTGAGCGTGAGCAGATTCGTTTGAATCTTATTGCCTGAGAGTATGGAATTGATGTTTTGCAGTGGCGCGGGTGGCAGCTTTTAAAATGAAGGTATTGTTGTCTGTCCGTGGGTTTTCTGTAGACATTGGTGATTAGTGCCCCGTCTTCAAATTGAATTAATACGTCCAGGAAGTTAATTTGAGTGGAGGAGTAGGTATGTGTGAATGAGATGTTGGGATGTATGTTGTTAAATGAGGTAATGAATTGGATGAGTTCATGCTCGTTTTCTGTCCATATGATAAATATATCGTCTAGGAAGCGTTTATAAAAAGCTGGTTTTTTTGGGTACGAGCGTAGGAAGTCAGATTCAATGTGATCCATGAATATGTTAGCATAGTTTGGCGCCATTTTCGTTCCCATGGCTGTACCACTGATTTGTAGGTAATACGAGTTGTTGAATTCGACGGAATTGAGTTTTAGAACCAGATTAGCGAGTGATGCGACGGCGGTTGGGCTAGGGGAGTTTGGGGCTTTGTGTTTTTCATATGATGTGATCAGAGCTTGGATCCCGTCCTCGTGCGGAATGTTCGTGTAAAGGGACACCACGTCAAGGGTCACTAAAAGGGCTCCTTTGGGGACAGTAAATTTAGATAACTCTTTCAGGAAGTGATTAGTGTCGCGTATGTAAGATGTATGTTTGGGAGGGATATGTTTGATGAGGGAATCGATGTAGTTAGATATTGGTTCTGTGAGGGTGCCAATGCCGGATACGATTGGTCGACCGGGATGATTTTCTTTGTGCACTTTCGGGAGCATGTAGAAACGCCCTGGGGACGGATCTATTGCCTCTAGTGCCTTTCTTACTCTTGGTAGTATTTCCCCTTTCTCGGTGAGTTGCTTTAGAGTTTGTGTTATAATTTCCTGGTGTTCGGCAGTGGGATCTGATGGGAGTAATTCTTAAAAATTTGAGTTGTTGAGTTGGCGATATCCCTCGTTAATGTAATCGTCTTTGTTTAAAATTACTATACCCCCTCCTTTATCGGCAGGTTTGATGACGATTTCAGTTCGCTGCCTAAGGGATGTTAAGGCGTTACGTTCTTTTTTTGAAATGTTAGAGGGTCCGGGCCTGTAGGTCTCGAAAGCGCGAAGGATGTCCCGCTGTACAGCTTTTATGTACAAATCAAGATGTTTTTCCCTCCCAGATCTAGGGGTCCACTGTTCCTGAGACCGGGGAAGTGAGGCAGAATTTCTGTTAGGTTTTTCGAAAAAATATTCCTGTAGTCTTAGGGTTCGTGAAAAATTGTCTAGATCCTTAAGTAATTTGTATTCGTTATATCGTCCCATATTTGGGCAGAATTTCAGTCCACGAGATAGGAGTGCTGTTTCTTCCGGGGTAAGTGCTGCGGTTGAGAAGTTAAGAATGTTATGCTGAAAGTGTGGTCTGTCCGGTGTTTGGTTAGAAGTGTTTAAATGGGTTCTTGAATCGTTTGCTGTATGATTAGACTGATTTAAAAAATTAACAGGTTGTGGTATCGCGCTATGCTCAAGGTTTATATAAGGGACGTTATCTCTTTGAAATTTTTTACACTTCTTAGTCCAAATTTCTGTAGCTCTCCTGCACTGGAAGACCTCAAGCTCGTTGCCCTCAGTTGTTGATAGTATAATGTTGTGACGAACCCGCCCCTCCTCCCGACTCAGCGATGCCAACGTCTCCTCGCAGTGATTTATGGTTATTTTCAGAAGGTTAAGTGATGCATTGTGGAGCTCTTGGCTCCAAGCCAATTTATGGGCATTCGAAAGGTTGTTCATTGACGGAATTAAGTCTACAGAAAGGCCCTTCGGTACCATATTCGACTGGAAATAAATTTTAAGGGCTTTTACATGGAGCTGGTGCCTGATTCGTTTGTCTAAAATTTTTCTTGCTTTTAAGAAATGCTTGGAGTGCTTGGCATCATCTGAGGAGGGAGCAGTAGGCGGGCGAGCTCGGTCAGCCCGTCAGTCCCGCTTAATTCGCTGCGCTGAGCCGCAGCGTCGCCTGAGGTCATACCTTTGTTTCGGTGTAGCGGCGCTCTCTGGACGGTCGTTTTCATTGGAAGGAGGCTGTTGGTGTCCCGTTGGGTCTCTTGGAGTGGGCGTGCTGACGTCATTTCCGATGTCCTGCATGGTGGATGAAGCTTGCTGGGATCCAAGTGTTGCAGCTGAGAGTGGATCCATCCGGGATCGGGGCCTCGTCGAAGTGGAGACCGGGGATGTACCGCCTTGCACAGCAGGCGTCGGTAGTAGGGACGGGCGGTTTGATGATGGGCAGGTGGGGTTATTCGGTGTGGGATTTCCTGTTGTTCTGGATGGTTTGGCGGCGGCTGGAGGCGCAGTGAAATGTGGTGATCTCGGAGTTGGCAGCAGAGCTTGGCGAAGGGGCGTCTTCGTGAGTGTAGTGTAGCCTGAACCACTTGGTGGTAGGTTATGCGTGGCACGGCGGCATTTCAACCCAGATGTCCGTCCTTGGTTGATCAGATGCTCTGCTTCCTCAATGGTTGGGAAATCCGGTGTTGCGGGTGGACCAGCATCTTCACTGTTTTGGGATGGGACCTCAAAACAGCTGGCAACTATTCGGGTGCTGTGCTCCATGGTGGGTTGGTGGGTCTTATCTGAGGTTGGCAGGTGGTCTTTCCATGGGGCCATGCAGTGCCGTTGAGCACTGAGGAGGAGGTTGAATATATTCCAGGCGAGCACCGAAACACCTCCAAAACTTGGGTGCACTCCATCAGCAGCCAGAACTTTGGTAGCGGGAAAGGCCTCCAAGGAATGGTGGAGGTGGAACACGTTTTCGCCTTGAGAACACAATTCAATGAGTCCGTTGTTGAACTGCATGGCGCGTTGATTAAATTGATTCACCGTCCGCCAATTCCCGGAACCTCGTCGGCGGTTACTTCTAACCAAACACCGGACAAACCACACTTTCAGCATAACATTCTTAACTTCTCAACCGCAGCACTTACCCCGGAAGAAGCAGCACTCCTATCCCGTGGACTGAAATTCTGCCCAAATATGGGACGATATAACGAATACAAATTACTTAAGGATCTAGACAATTTTTCACGAACCCTAAGACTACAGGAATATTTTTTCGAAAAACCTAACAGAAATTCTGCCTCACTTCCCCGGTCTCAGGAACAGTGGACCCCTAGATCTGGGAGGGAAAAACATCTTGATTTGTACATAAAAGCTGTACAGCGGGACATCCTTCGCGCTTTCGAGACCTACAGGCCCGGACCCTCTAACATTTCAAAAAAAGAACGTAACGCCTTAACATCCCTTAGGCAGCGAACTGAAATCGTCATCAAACCTGCCGATAAAGGAGGGGGTATAGTAATTTTAAACAAAGACGATTACATTAACGAGGGATATCGCCAACTCAACAACTCAAATTTTTATGAATTACTCCCATCAGATCCCACTGCCGAACACCAGGAAATTATAACACAAACTCTAAAGCAACTCACCGAGAAAGGGGAAATACTACCACGAGTAAGAAAGGCACTAGAGGCAATAGATCCGTCCCCAGGGCGTTTCAACATGCTCCCGAAAGTGCACAAAGAAAATCATCCCGGTCGACCAATCGTATCCGGCATTGGCACCCTCACAGAACCAATATCTAACTACATCGATTCCCTCATCAAACATATCCCTCCCAAACATACATCTTACATACGCGACACTAATCACTTCCTGAAAGAGTTATCTAAATTTACTGTCCCCAAAGGAGCCCTTTTAGTGACCCTTGACGTGGTGTCCCTTTACACGAGCATTCCGCACGAGGACGGGATCCAAGCTCTGATCACATCATATGAAAAACACAAAGCCTCAAACTCCCCTAGCCCAACCGCCATCGCATCACTCGCTAATCTGGTTCTAAAACTCAATTTCTTCGAATTCAACAACTCGTATTACCTACAAATCAGTGGTACAGCCATGGGAACGAAAATGGCGCCAAACTATGCTAACATATTCATGGATCACATTGAATCTGACTTCCTACGCTCGTACCCAAAAAAAACAGCTTTTTATAAACGCTTCCCAGACGATATATTTATCATATGGACAGAAAACGAGCATGAACTCATCCAATTCATTACCTCATTTAACAACATACATCCCAACATCTCATTCACACATACCTACTCCTCCACTCAAATTAACTTCCTGGACGTATTAATTCAATTTGAAGACGGGGCACTAATCACCAATGTCTACAGAAAACCCACGGACAGACAACAATACCTTCATTTTAAAAGCTGCCACCCGCGCCACTGCAAAACATCAATTCCATACTCTCAGGCAATAAGATTCAAACGAATCTGCTCACGCTCAAAAGATTTCGAGGAAAATTCCGACCGTATGCGGGAGGTTCTGAAACACCAGCACTATCCGCCAACTATTATTGATGATGCCATCCAAAAAGCGGGAATAATTGATCGCAATGAAACATTTGGGGAAGACCGGCGGCAGCACAAAATGAACACCGCTCAAACCTGGTCTTAACTTTCGCAAACAACCTTCCGAACATCAACAAAATACTAAAAAAACACTTTAACATCATCGAACAAAGTGATCGCCTCTCCAAAATTTTTTCTGTGGTTCCGCGGGTTACATACAGACGACCAAAAAATTTACAAAATTATGTAGTACACTCTACTATCGATAAAGCAGATATTAAGGGTTGTATGCCGTGCGGAAAAAATAGGTGTCAAGTTTGTAAACACATGCAAACAACGACCACGGCACAGAGCACACACTCTGATTTTAAACACTCCATCCGCGGAAATTTGAATTGTGACTCAAGGAACGTGGTATATATGCTCGAGTGTGGCGAGTGTCAAATGCAATACATAGGGCAGACCGAGAACCCCTTCCGAATTCGTTTCAACAACCATCGCGCACACAGCAAATCTCTCCCCCACCTTCCCCTGTCCAAACACCTGCAACAGAAAAGTCACAAATTCGACAAACTTAAAGTTTTCCTGCTCCAGAGCGGCTTCCATAGCAACCGCGAACGGGAACAGCGAGAATCGTACTTCATATTTAAATTTAATGCCCTGCATGCCGGTATTAATGAGAGCCCTGGTATTCTTTCTCCACTTCAAAGTTCAGTTACCCCGTAAATTCCTTCCTCAAACACACCCAAAGTGGCCAAGTCAAGCTTACTGCAGGTGGCCCAAAGGAATGTCAGCCTCCCCCACCATACACACAATAAAGGTCACACAATTCCTGCTTTTGTCGCCTGGGGTCATACCTATTACTGTATTCTGTGCTTCCTTCCATGTGCCATCTCTTTTTTTTTTTTTCCCACCTGCACTTTCTTCCACTCCCCGCCTGCACCTGCTTTTTACCCCACCCATCACTACAATGCCATTGTACTCTGCGCACCTGTCTCTCTTTCCAATCTTTGCATATAAAACCTACTCCCATTGCTTGCATTCACACTCCTGATGAAGGCCAGCTTCTGGTCGAAACGTTGAGTCTAATAAAATGTTTCTTTAAATGAAACGTACCCTTCGCTCTCTCTCTCTCTCTCTCTCTCTCTCTCTCTATATATATATATATATATATATATATATATATATATATATATATACATTTCGCTGTGTATATGTTACGATACAGCAAGCCGATGAAAACAGGAGAACAGAGGGCAGAGCGATGGTCGATGACAGTGAGATGACGTTTTATGAAAATGTTGCCGGGCCTAGCGCGAGTGCTCCTGTCCGCGCCACTGCCCGCTTTTTCTTCCTTGATGTCGTCCGTAACAATATATATATATATATATATATATATATATATATATATATATATATATATATATATATATATATATATATATATATATATATATATATATATATATATATATATGCGACGCATTTCGATTCCTTCGCTTTATATATATATATAAAGCGATGGAATGGAAATGCGTCGCATTTAAAAACATCAAACGACGTCCTACAGAGCCTACAGACGCCGAGCAACCCACGAATTGAAGCGACTTCACACTATAAATAAATAAATATGTATACAGTCTGAGGAAGACAAAGAACACTAAGGCTTCAGGTATACGAGACTTCTTCCTGTGCATAAGGGGGAGCAGCGTTCCTGCGGAGCGAGCGGACGCGTTTCACCTGGGCTCCGTGTTTTTTTCATTGAACTGCCAGATTTTTTGAGTCGCACCTTAATGAAAGTGCGTCGACCGGATGCATGAAGTTGTGTGGACCACCGGGAACTCGAATTCCGAGGTAGGGGACCGCTTTTGCCAAATTTAAAGGACTTTTGTGTGCCGAGAGGAGCGCCCGCAGCTGGGCCTAACGTCGACTCCGGCCTTGGCCGGAGGAGCGGTAGGCACAGCCCGAGCCACGGTGAGGCCGCCAGCAGAACATCGATTCATCGGTGATTACGCAAGTGAGCATTGACCTAAGATAACTACAGCTATGCGAGTAGAGGTGGACGGCGTCGAAATTCCGCCGGACCAGTGCACAAGATCGCAAGGCTGGAAAACTGCCGGCGAGAGGGTCAGGCACAAAGGCATGGGCAAGTTAGGCCTAAATGCCGTACTTCAAACGAACCAAGATGGCGCCAAGGCCATGGCTGCCACTGGCAGCGATACACGTCACTCAAGGGCGAAACGTATAAACAAGGGCAAATTGTTGAAGGGCGCGCGCATGCCAGACTTGCCGCGCGGCGACATAAAGATCGTATTACGACCACGAGGCGGGCTCCACGTGAGCGACGTGACCCGCGTTGAACTAAGTCGTGCAATTGTGGCGGCGGCACAGATCCCCGGCAATGAAGCAAGTGAAGATGTCGTGTGCCCCAACCTCCAGCAGAATATCGTTGTGGTGAGCACCTCCAAGAGAGAGAACGCCGACCTATACACTGCAGTCGGAAGGATCGACATACGCGGCACGGCACACGAAGTAAGTACCTACGAAACGGCCCCCCACGGCACGGTGAAGGGCGTCATAAGGGGCATCCCGCTCGAGGATACGGCCCAGGATATTCAGGACAATGTTGTGCACAAGCATAACCCAACGGCGCTACAGGCAAACCGGATCGGTAAGACCCGATCAGTCGTCATTGCTTTCGAAGGGCATAAAGTACCCAAATACGTGAGATACGGCAACCTGCTCATGGAGTGCACGTTACATAGAAAACAAATCGACGTATGCTATGCGTGCGGAAGAGTGGGCCACAGAATGGACGTGTGCCCGGATCCTTCGAACACGATCTGTCGAGGGTGCGGAATCTCCAATCCCGCCGAAGATCACGAATGTGTCCCGAACTGTGGCCTGTGCGGAGGCAAACACCTGACAGCGGACAAGGCCTGCAAAGCCCGCTTCAAGACACCCTACGTCGTCCGCCGGCGGCGCTGGGAACGGCGCCGAGCAGAGGAAGAAGACATCGAGAGAAGGAACCAAGACAAGAGAGGTCCTGCAGGCGGACCCCACCGCAGCGCCTCCAAACAACGGGGCCGGTCACACACGCCGGGCCGCAACAGCAACAACAGTGGCTGTCAACAACAGTCGCCAGAGTCAACCGGACACCGAGGGATCGCCGAGAAAAAGGTGGGCCGGACCAACAGGTCTCCCGTCGCTCTAACCAGCGACACCGAATTCCCACCCCTCACCCCCTCCCAACCCCTTAACTCACAAGCGAATCCGCAAAAGGACAGTAGCGAAGTGATAGAGCTTAAGAGGATCATAGAGCGCCAAAACGCTCAGATCCAGGAACAGAACGCCCAAATACAGGCGCTTATGAATAAGATCGAAACGCTAGCGAGTAACGGCAGCTTGGCAAATTCAGGACCCCAAGACAACACGGCGACAAGCAATGCCGCGGAGGGCCCCCCCCTCGCCCCGCCAAGGGCGGACAGCTGGAGAGGCTGAGGCCATGCAACGTGCAGCAAATAACCTAGAGGCGATGGACGCCGAAGAGAGCCCCGCGAGCGGAGAGGAAACTGCGAACGCAGAGACCGCGACCACGGTAACGACACAGATCCCGCGAGAAGGAGAGCTTATGGCCATTTTGGCCGCAATTTCCCAAATTAACGAAAGGCTCAGCAAAATAGACGACCGACTTAAAGCTGTCGAGAGTCAGCCTCAGACGCCATCGGCGAAGCACAAACGTCAAGCGCTAAAAGTAGCCTCAACATCGGTGAGGAACCACTTCGCGTCCCTGAAAAAGGAGCGGGCCGAAAAAATAAAAAACGCGATCGCGAAAAGGCGCAATCGACTCGAGACAGCCGGAAAGGATGATGCTGAAGCCAAGTAAGAAGCACAAGAAGACCGGGGGGGAAACCACCGTGATTTACCAATGGAACTGCCGTGGGATTCGCAACAAAGAAGCGGAACTAATGTTATACATTGACGGGCAAGACAACAAGCCTGATGTAATTGCTCTACAGGAGACGAACGGGAAACCAAGACTTCCGGGGTACGTCACTTACACGGACCCCACGGAGAACGGAACGGCGGTGCTCGTTCGCAGCAACGTGGCGGCAACTCAACATGTTACGGCGCAGGGCGGGTGCGAGCACACGCTGGTCGAAATTCATGCAAGAGAAATTGGCAGCGCGGGCAATTTATTTGTAATGAGCGCGTACTGTCGGCCGTCACAACGGCAGTACGAATTTGACCGCATCGTGAGTCAGGCGAAAGGGTTGGCGGGGACCAGGCCGCTCCTGATCCTCGGCGACTTTAACGCCCCTCACACAACATGGGGCTATAAGTTCCAGTCAAAAAGAGGAAAAGCATTGGCCAAAGCAATGGAGGATCACGAGATTGCCCTCCTGAACGAGCCTGACGTAACTACCAGAAGAGGCAACAGTGCCGCGAGGGACACTACGCCAGACCTTTCGTGGTTATCGGGAACGCTAGACGTCTCCTGGAGAAGCGAAGAAGTGGA
Source organism: Amblyomma maculatum (assembly GCF_055883805.1). Lineage (NCBI taxonomy): Eukaryota > Metazoa > Arthropoda > Arachnida > Ixodida > Ixodidae > Amblyomma > Amblyomma maculatum. The sequence continues at coordinate 41,387,061 of NC_139352.1, forward strand.
CCTGGGTTCTGACCACAGCGTGATCGGCATCACGATCCGAGGTTCCCGATATCGGGCTGTGTTGGGGACAGCGCGGATCACGGATTGGGACAAGATGAGAAAGTTCACCCAGGAACAAGAAGAGGCGTCTGAGGAAGAATCGGGACGAGCTGAAACACAACAGACCTACACCGAATGGTCGAGGGACCAGAAGAAGACCCTCCAAAAATTTACCCAAGAAATCGCAACGACTTCGCAGACACCGTACGTGGACGCCAGACTGACCCACATGTGGGCGGCCCGGCACTCGTTAACGCGGCGATGGAAACGTCAGCGGCACAACAGAAAACTGGCCAAGCGCATAGCAGCCTTGAACAAGCAGATCGTCGAGCACGCGGCCAAACTATGCAGGGAGAATTGGCTGAAGACCTGCGACGGCCTGCAGGGCAAGCTCTCGACGTGGAAGACGTGGTGCCTCTTGAGGCATCTGATCGACCCGCTAAGTAGCAAAACTGCGACCAATCGCAACCTTACCAAAGTATTGAACATGTACAAGGGAGACGGCCGCAGGCTCCTGGAAGACCTGAAGGCGAAGTACCTAAAGACAGAGAAGGGACAGTACCCGGAGCCAGAGAGATACGAAGGACCCGACAACGAAGACCTGGACCGGCCGTTTTCCATGACGGAATTGTGGACAGCGATAGATCAAAGTAACAAGAAAAGTGCACCCGGCAGGGATGCCATAACATACAAACTACTCAGTAACATGAGCAGTAAAGCGGCCCGCGGCCTCCTAGGGCACATCAACGAAGCCTGGGAGAGCTCGCGGTTGCCGAAGGAATGGAAGGACGCCGAGGTCTGCTTCATTCCAAAGCCCGGCAAAGCCCTCACGATAGACAACATGCGGCCCATCTCCCTCACGTCCTGCGCGGGGAAGGTGATGGAGCGTATGGTCCTTCGCCGGCTGCAGAAGCACCTCGAAGAAACAGATCAGATGCCGGAGACGATGTACGGCTTCAGGCAACATCTCAGCACCCAAGACGTGATGATCCAACTTCACGAACTGGTCGTCAAGCCGGCAACGAGGCACACGCCGCGCGGGATACTCGCCCTCGACCTGAAGGGAGCGTTTGATAACGTGTCCCACGCGAGCGTGTTGCGGAATCTGAATATGACCAGGTGTGGCAGAAAGACATTCGACTACATCAAAGAATTTCTGTCAAACCGAACAGCGACCATCAGAATAGGGGAGGAGAAGTCAGACCCTGTCGAGCTGGGTGATAGGGGCACCCCACAGGGATCGGTCTTGTCGCCCCTGCTCTTCAATCTGGCCCTCCTGCCCCTGCCCGGTCTACTCAAGCAAATCGAAGGCGTGGACCATGCGTTCTACGCCGACGATATTACGGTGTGGACAGCCCGAGCCGGTTCTGGTGCCTGGATGGAGGAAGCCTTGCAGAAGGCGGCAACAACCGTGCACGAGTACGCAAAGTCATGCGGACTGAGCTGCGCTCCCCAGAAATCAGAGTTGCTTATTATCCAACCGGGAAAATCCAAGAAAGAGCTGCCGCCGAACGTGATCGTCACCATCGACGGAACGGCTATCAAGCCAACACAGCAGATTAGGATCCTCGGCCTACTACTTCAGGCCGACGGGAAGGCACACGCCGCCGTCACAAAGATCAAAACTACAACCGAACAGATACTCAGTATGATCAGAAGGGTATCTAATAGAAACCGAGGCCTCAAAGAGGACGATGTTATGCGCCTGATACGCGCATTCGTCGTGTCACGGGTTACCTACTCCGCCCCCTATCTCCAGCTCACGAAGGCGAATAGGGACACCCTAAACACGATGCTTCGTAAGGCAACGAAGCAAGCACTGGGCATTCCCATATACTCGTCCACACAAAGACTGCTGGACATGGGCGCCCACAACACGGTGGAGGAGCTCATTGAAGCCCACCTCTCTAATCAGAGAATCCGGCTCAGTCATACGAAACACGGACGAGCCGTCTTACGCAAGATAGGATGGCAGATTGAGCCAGTACCCCTCAAGGAAGCCCTTCCGGAAGACTGGAAGACGGCCATTCAGACCAAACCCCTTCCCCGGAACATGACGCCGGGCAAGGACGACGAGAGGCGCACCGCGCGGGCCAAAGCCATAGCCCGAAAGCTGGAAGAGAACCCCAGGGTCCTCTACGCGGACGCCTCGCTCCGAAAACACAGTGACCGTGCAGCAGTGGTGGTTACGTCAAAAGACAGGCTGATCGTCAGCGCGTCCATAAAGACTACAGACGCCGCAGTTGCAGAAGAAGCGGCCATGGCCCTCGCACTCGCACAGCTGAGCGTGGACACCGTGGTCACTGACTCAAAGACAGCCTACAGAAGCTTCCGCAGAGGGGTAATATCCTCCGCGGCCCGAGCCATTCTATCCAAGTGCAAGATTCCACCACACAGCCTCGTTTCTTGAAGCCCATGAGCAACGCCTCATGGCCGCAATTTCTACGCTGCGTACCGACACGCAGAAATGGATGGAACAAATTAACGAACGCGTAGCCAGAATTGAGGCCCGCCAGAGTGCCCACGAAGCCGAACTTGCCCAGACGACCCTAATGGTGTCATCCCTCCTCCCCTCCTCCTCATCTCCCAATCCCCCTACACCAGCAGGGGCACCCAGGCCTTGTGATGGCCAGACACCCCTCACGCCTTAATTTCTGGCAGTGGAACTGCCGTGGTTTCCGCGGAAAGCGGAACGCGCTGCAGCTCCACCTCCAGAACATCCCTCCCTCCGAGCTCCCCGCTTTAATCGCTCTCCAAGAAACTTTCTCCCCAGTTAAGCTGCGCGACTTCACTGCTTTCCATCCTTCTTCCTCATCCCCCCCGAACATTGCCACTCTGGTTCACCGCAACTACACGGCGATAGAGCATCCTCTCGACGTTCCAGAGTGCACGCACCTTTTCCTAGAACTCCTCCCCCGGCGGCGACAGGATGCCAGTCTCTTTGTTCTTAATGTCTACAGCCCTCCTCGCACACCTTCAGCTCCTCTCCTCCTCCTTCTACGCAAAGCCCTTTCTCGCGCACATCGCAACGCGCTCCTCATTCTTGGGGATTTCAATGCACATCACGTCAGCTGGGGTTATCCCGGGAACAGTAGGAAAGGTCTCGCGCTGTGGACATTCATCCAGAACGAACAGTTATCCGTCCTTAATGATTTTTCTGACCCAACCCGCATCGGCTCCAGCGTCCAACGCAACACTAATCCGGACCTTTCCATCTGCAAAAACGTCGTGGATGCAGCGTGGACGAACACCTGGGTCTTTCTCGGCAGCGACCACTATATCCTGTCCATCTCTTTCTCTCTTCCTAGCCTATCCTCCCGCCAGCGTCTGAGCCAGGTAGTCGATTGGGATCGGTTCCGCCACTCACGGCAACATGCCCCCACCTCCATCTCAGACCTTTCTCAATGGACTGCCACCTTGCTCAAAGATGTTTCATCCGCCACCTCTACCGTCCCTACCCCTCCTCACTCCTCCACGGCTGACAGCCGCCTCCTTCACCTATGGGAGGCGCATCATTCCCTGCACCGCCGCTGGCTTTCACAAAAACACAATCGCTCACTACGCCTCCGCCTTGCCCGCCTGGGTATGGAAATTGAGGAGCACTGCTCATACCTCACCAGGCAGCAGTGGGGCCAGACATGCGACCGCATGGCCGGTAATCTCGGGCTGAGGGATACGTGGGCGCTCCTACGTGCCCTCCTTGACCCGTCGCATGTCAAGGCCACGCAACGCAGGGATGTGATGCGCCTCCTGCAATCCTCACCGCTATCCGATTCCGATTTCCTTCTTGCACTCCGAGATCGCTATCTTTGCACTTCCCCTCCGTCCCCCCTCCCTTCTTACTTCGGCACCATTAATTCTGCGCTTGACGCAGATATCACTTTGGGGGAGGTTTGTGCGGCGCTACATAAGCTCCGCACCACTTCCGCACCAGGAGCAGACCAAATTTCTAATAAGGCCCTCCGTAACCTGGACACATCATCCCTAGAGGCCATTACGGACCTCTTTAACAAACATTGGCACGAAGGCACCCTGCCTTCTGAGTGGACCCACGCTAAGGTGACCTTCATCCCCAAGCCCGGCAAACCCATAGACATTCAAAATCTCCGTCCTATTTCCCTCACCTCTTGTCTCGGTAAGCTCTTCGAGCACGTCGTTCTAGACCGCTTACAGAGCTTCCTCGAGGACAACCATCTCTTCCCCGATTCGATGTTCGGCTTTCGCCCATCCCTCTCTACACAGGATGTCATGCTCCAGCTCTCCGAAGAGGTCCTTCACCCTCTTCACGCCAAGCGCACTCGCGCGATCATGGCACTGGACTTGACAAAAGCATTTGATAATGTCTTCCATACCGCCATCCTAGACGCCCTTTCTACCCTTAACGTGGGCTCCCGAATCCATAGTTACATCAAGGCTTTTCTTGCCCATCGCACGGCTGAGATCTCATTCGGCACCCTCTCCTCTCCTACTTTCCCTCTTGGAAATCGAGGTACCCCCCAGGGTTCTGTTCTCTCTCCCCTTCTCTTCAACATCACCCTTTTTCCGATGGCACGTGCTCTAGCTAGCATTCCTAACCTCTCCCATGCTTTCTACGCTGATGATATCACCCTCTGGGTGACTACCGGCAATCTTGGTGAGATGGAAGCAGCTCTCCAGGCAGGCGCTAAAACGGTCGCCGATTATGCTCGCACGGTCGGGCTAGCTTGTTCCCCGTCCAAGTCGGAGCTCCTGCTCCTCCTGGCTCGAGGCATAGCTCCAACCTCATCTCCTAACCTTAACGTCACTATCGACGGACATCCCATCCCTTCTGTCTCTTGCATCCGTATTCTCGGTCTCTTTCTCCAATCCAATGGCAAACACACTACTGTCCTTTCCCGCCTTACTACCACCGTCCAGCAGACGGTACGGCTGATCCGACGGGTCGCTAACCGACACTACGGCATGCGCGAGCACGACCTCCGTCGTCTTGTTCAGGCCTTTGTGCTAAGCCGCCTTGTCTACTCCCTCCCCTACCTCTTTCTGTCTCGTGCCGAAGAAGACAAGGTCAACTGTCTCATCCGACAAACTTATAAGTCGGCTCTCGGGCTTCCCACTTCCACCCCCACTTCTCGTCTACTGGCGATGGGCGTCCACAATACTCTTTCAGAACTTGTGGATGCCCATCGCGTGGCACAACTCGATCGTTTATCTCGCACCACCCCTGGTAGAGCCCTTCTTACTTCCCTTCGCTTGACCCCTGTCTCCCCTATCTCTGTCACCCATCCCTTGCCCAGCTCCCTCTTCTCCATGCTCACTGTCAAGCCCCTTCCCAAGAACATGCACCCTGAGCATCATGCCGCTCGCCGATCTGCCCGCGCCTCCACCCTCTGGTGCCAGTACGGTACACGGTCTGACGCCGTGTATGTTGATGCGGCACCCTACCTCTCGCATCCCGCCTATGCCCTGGCCACTGTCTCTAATACACGAGCCCCCCTCTCCGTCGCCACTATCCATGCTCTCACTTCCACTGCCGCAGAGGAAGCAGCCATCGCCCTCGCCATTGCCAGCACACCAGCCCTTTTCATATTTAGCGACTCTAAGACCGCAGTCCGCAACTTTGCAAAGGGTAGAATCTCTTCCTCTGCGCTCAATATCCTTAAGCACTCCTCCCCCCCTTCCCGATCTATCCAACTATTTTGGGTTCCGGCTCACGCGGGGCACCCTGGAAATGAGGCGGCAAATTCTATCGCTCGCGAAATGACCGACCGAGCTGGCCCCCTCCACCCCGGGATGGACACGCGTGACTCCCTCCTCACCTTCCATGACATCACCCTCCACTACCGCAACTCCCGATTATCCCTCCCTCCCCCTCACAAGTCCCTATCTAAAATCGAACAGAATATGTGGCGCCATTTACAGGCCCACACTTTCCTCTCCCCTGCACGCCTTGCCCTTATTCACCCCGGTGCCTTCTCGCCCCAATGCACGCTTTGCAGCTCTCCCCGAGCAGACTATGCTCACATTCTTTACTCTTGTCCGGCGCACTTTCCCCCCGTCTCCTGGCAAATAAACAGCCCGCAGCTGTGGGAGGCTGCTTTGGCCAGCTCGGAGCCGCATATTCAGCAGCGGCTTACGACCTGGGCAGCGGAAGTCGCCGCCAGGCGTGACCTGGAGGCCACGACCAGCAGCCGGAAGGCCACCCACGGAACGGCGGCAACATAATTTTACTTTTTTTAATTTTTTGGCCTCCAATGAATAAAGTTTGTACCACCACCTATCCAAGTGCAAGCCTCCGGGAAGAGCTATAGAGCTCGTGTGGGTCCCGGCTCACTCGCAGGTAGCAGGCAACATCATCGCAGACTACCATGCCCGAGAAATGTCAATCCGGGGCGAGAACGAGCCGGAAGAGCTACCGCATCCGGTTACCAGCTTTCGGGAAATTACAAGCATGTACCGAGAGGAAAGGTGCAGACTGCCAGAACCGCACCCCAAGCTCACCAGGCAACAACAGACGATCCTGCGCCGAGCGCAGGCGGGATCGCTTGCGCATCCCGTATTGATGAGCCGCATGTACCCTGCGGAACACGACATGCTCTGTCCTTTTTGTAAAAAAGAAAAGGGCACCCTGCCGCACGTTTTGGCAGAATGCAAACAACTCAAAACCCCCCCTCCTCCCCTTCCCGCCAACACCCCCAATCCCCAACCCCTTGAGCGATGGGAGACCTTGTTGTCCAGCCCCGCCCTATCGATCCAGCTCGCACTGACAGACAGGGGCCAGGAGCTGCTGGAAACATATGGGTCCCGCAACTAGGGAACCACCCCGTCTGGTGCAAGCATGCACCACCGAATTATTTCGGGCTTAATAAATGTTGATTCCTCCTCCTCCTCAGGTATACGACATCAGTGGACCCCTCTTTTATTTAGTTATTCTTTGCAAGCCTAAGGCCGAAATATTTGGACGGATAATGAAAGGAAAGGAAAGAAAATGAAAGGAATTCTGCTTACGCAACCTTCCCTAAGCCCTGAAATGTTGGCTTCAACAATTTCGCGCAGTCAGTTGGTTTTCATGTTTCTTCAGGACGGTTGTTTTGTTGGATAGGTGAATACTTTTTGGGGGTGTTAAACGTCGTCAATCGAAAAACAATAGTCAGAAGAAATGACTAAAGGAGAAGCGGGGGGGGGGGGGTATCCAGCGGTCAGAAAATTTCGGAGGAGTGTTCTGACACCGAATCCTATCCCCCCCCCCCCCTCCCCAACGTTCACCTGGTTACGCTCCTGTTCGAAATTCGAGAACGTGAGCGCTGTTACGAAACAAGACGCGCTGTCATTCTCTTTTTTCCTTTCATTTTAAATGTTCGCATTATTTGTTTAACAACGAAGGCTAATCAATGCTGGGTAGGCGATATAAGCCTAGTGCTGCTTTACTAGCTGATTTAGCGTCTGAATACAGTCTTGTGGATGACGAACAACATAAAGAACAGAATGTTCATTTAACTTATTACAACCATTATTATTCAGGAGTTACTGAATGGACTCTGGAAACTGATTGCGGGGCTAATTGGTGCATAGTCACATAAAGGAAAGGAAAGGAAAGGAAGAAAGAAAGAAGTTGGAGTCAGGAAGAAAGTCAGCGCCTGTCCTGTGTGTCTATTAGTGCCTATTTTTGAGTGTCTTTTTAGGAAAGGAAGAAAGAAAGAAGTTGGAGTCAGGAAGAAAGTCAGCGCCTGTCCTGTGTGTCTATTAGTGCCTATTTTTGAGTGTCTTTTTAGGAAAGGAAGAAAGAAAGAAGTTGGAGTCAGGAAGAAAGTCAGCGCCTGTCCTGTGTGTCTATTAGTGCCTATTTTTGAGTGTCTTTTTAGGAAAGGAAGAAAGAAAGAAGTTGGAGTCAGGAAGAAAGTCAGCGCCTGTCCTGTGTGTCTATTAGTGCCTATTTTTGAGTGTCTTTTTAGGAAAGGAAGAAAGAAAGAAGTTGGAGTCAGGAAGAAAGTCAGCGCCTGTCCTGTGTGTCTATTAGTGCCTATTTTTGAGTGTATTTTTAGGAAAGGAACAAAGAAAGAAGTTGGAGTCAGGAAGAAAGTCAGCGCCTGTCCTGTGTGTCTATTAGTGCCTATTTTTGAGTGTCTTTTTAGGAAAGGAAGAAAGAAAGAAGTTGGAGTCAGGAAGAAAGTCAGCACCTGTCCTATGTGTCTATTAGTGCCTATTTTTGAGTGTCTTTTTAGGAAAGGAAGAAAGAAAGAAGTTGGAGTCAGGAAGAAAGTCAGCGCCTGTCCTGTGTGTCTATTAGTGCCTATTTTTGAGTGTCTTTTTAGGAAAGGAAGAAAGAAAGAAGTTGGAGTCAGGAAGAAAGTCAGCGCCTGTCCTGTGTGTCTATTAGTGCCTATTTTTGAGTGTCTTTTTAGGAAAGGAAGAAAGAAAGAAGTTGGAGTCAGGAAGAAAGTCAGCGCCTGTCCTGTGTGTCTATTAGTGCCTATTTTTGAGTGTCTTTTTAGGAAAGGAAGAAAGAAAGAAGTTGGAGTCAGGAAGAAAGTCAGCGCCTGTCCTGTGTGTCTATTAGTGCCTATTTTTGAGTGTCTTTTTAGGAAAGGAAGAAAGAAAGAAGTTGGAGTCAGGAAGAAAGTCAGCGCCTGTCCTGTGTGTCTATTAGTGCCTATTTTTGAGTGTCTTTTTAGGAAAGGAAGAAAGAAAGAAGTTGGAGTCAGGAAGAAAGTCAGCGCCTGTCCTGTGTGTCTATTAGTGCCTATTTTTGAGTGTCTTTTTAGGAAAGGAAGAAAGAAAGAAGTTGGAGTCAGGAAGAAAGTCAGCGCCTGTCCTGTGTGTCTATTAGTGCCTATTTTTGAGTGTCTTTTTAGGAAAGGAAGAAAGAAAGAAGTTGGAGTCAGGAAGAAAGTCAGCGCCTGTCCTGTGTGTCTATTAGTGCCTATTTTTGAGTGTCTTTTTAGGAAAGGAAGAAAGAAAGAAGTTGGAGTCAGGAAGAAAGTCAGCGCCTGTCCTGTGTGTCTATTAGTGCCTATTGTTGAGTGTCTTCTTAGGAAAGGAAGAAAGAAAGAAGTTGGAGTCAGGAAGAAAGTCAGCGCCTGTCCTGTGTGTCTATTAGTGCCTATTTTCGAGTGTCTTTTTAGGAAAGGAAGAAAGAAAGAAGTTGGAGTCAGGAAGAAAGTCAGCGCCTGTCCTGTGTGTCTATTAGTGCCTATTTTTGAGTGTCTTTTTAGGAAAGGAAGAAAGAAAGAAGTTGGAGTCAGGAAGAAAGTCAGCGCCTGTCCTGTGTGTCTATTAGTGCCTATTTTTGAGTGTCTTTTTAGGAAAGGAAGAAAGAAAGAAGTTGGAGTCAGGAAGAAAGTCAGCGCCTGTCCTGTGTGTCTATTAGTGCCTATTTTTGAGTGTCTTTTTAGGAAAGGAAGAAAGAAAGAAGTTGGAGTCAGGAAGAAAGTCAGCGCCTGTCCTGTGTGTCTATTAGTGCCTATTTTTGAGTGTCTTTTTAGGAAAGGAAGAAAGAAAGAAGTTGGAGTCAGGAAGAAAGTCAGCGCCTGTCCTGTGTGTCTATTAGTGCCTATTTTTGAGTGTCTTTTTAGGAAAGGAAGAAAGAAAGAAGTTGGAGTCAGGAAGAAAGTCAGCGCCTGTCCTGTGTGTCTATTAGTGCCTATTTTTGAGTGTCTTTTTAGGAAAGGAAGAAAGAAAGAAGTTGGAGTCAGGAAGAAAGTCAGCGCCTGTCCTGTGTGTCTATTAGTGCCTATTTTTGAGTGTCTTTTTAGGAAAGGAAGAAAGAAAGAAGTTGGAGTCAGGAAGAAAGTCAGCGCCTGTCCTGTGTGTCTATTAGTGCCTATTTTTGAGTGTCTTTTTAGGAAAGGAAGAAAGAAAGAAGTTGGAGTCAGGAAGAAAGTCAGCGCCTGTCCTGTGTGTCTATTAGTGCCTATTTTTGAGTGTCTTTTTAGGAAAGGAAGAAAGAAAGAAGTTGGAGTCAGGAAGAAAGTCAGCGCCTGTCCTGTGTGTCTATTAGTGCCTATTTTTGAGTGTCTTTTTAGGAAAGGAAGAAAGAAAGAAGTTGGAGTCAGGAAGAAAGTCAGCGCCTGTCCTGTGTGTCTATTAGTGCCTATTTTTGAGTGTCTTTTTAGGAAAGGAAGAAAGAAAGAAGTTGGAGTCAGGAAGAAAGTCAGCGCCTGCCCTGTGTGTCTATTAGTGCCTATTTTTGAGTGTCTTTTTAGGAAAGGAAGAAAGAAAGAAGTTGGAGTCAGGAAGAAAGTCAGCGCCTGTCCTGTGTGTCTATTAGTGCCTATTTTTGAGTGTCTTTTTAGGAAAGGAAGAAAGAAAGAAGTTGGAGTCAGGAAGAAAGTCAGCGCCTGTCCTGTGTGTCTATTAGTGCCTATTTTTGAGTGTCTTTTTAGGAAAGGAAGAAAGAAAGAAGTTGGAGTCAGGAAGAAAGTCAGCGCCTGTCCTGTGTGTCTGTTAGTGCCTATTTTTGAGTGTCTTTTTAGGAAAGGAAGAAAGAAAGAAGTTGGAGTCAGGAAGAAAGTCAGCGCCTGTCCTGTGTGTCTATTAGTGCCTATTTTTGAGTGCCTTTTTGCGCTATTAACTTTTCCTTTATGTGAATGGACTCTGCTCAGATCGAAAAGTACCGCTGTATCTTCGATGATAGCTGTTGAAAATGGCCTTTCTCCTGTCAAACGGAATATTTCAATGTGTTGTAACCAATTTCTTGAATGGCACTTGATTAAGCATTGATCCCTCAGTGCTTCAGAAGTCGGACTTATTTATACAGGAGACAACGACTTCGGGCATTGAAAACTCAGCAAGAATTGCATTCCTGAAGAGGCATCGCCTTCGTGAGCTATAGACATGTTTTAATTGAGCGACTTCAGCTAGAAAGAATTAGCCCTGGCGCCTATGAAGGGGAAATAACGTTAAAGCGGAAAGGCAACGGTTGCAACCGATATATGTAAGAGGGTCTTAAGGGTCTCAATAAGGTATATCCCTGCTGAAAAAATTGTATGAGGCAATAGCCTCACACTTACCCACACAATATCACTCAATTCGCATAAGAAATCACTCACAAATCGCATATAATTGCATTAGATCTCATAGTTTCTTGTACATTATAATAAATTATGCGAAATATGTTATGACAATGATGTCCACCGTATGAGAGTCTATGCGATTGGGTGAGATTTTGTGAGGTTATTGCCCGGTAGAACTTTTAGTTTTTCAGTAGGGATGTCTCTGGATGAACAACCTTCTCAACGGGTTGTGAGCTATGAAGGGCAGACTACGCTTGCGAAGAAAATATTGAACTTTCAATATGGCGTTTGCACGTACGGTGATGCATCCGGAAGTGGTTACGGCGTTCGACTACTGTTCCCAAGGACGCGGGATCAAATCCCGGCCTCGGCGGCCGCCTCGGCGGCCGCTTTTCGATGGAGGCGAAAAGCAAGGTGCCCGTGTGCTGTGCGATGTCAGTGCACGTTAAAGAACCCCAGGTGGTCGAAATTTCCGGAGTCCTCCACTACGGCGTCTCTCATAGC